>NW_025881079.1:0-7831 GCF_002878395.1 Capsicum annuum
TCTTGAATTACTCAAACAAGGAAGTGCGTCTCCTCGCAAATGTTTCTTGAATTAACAAAATAAAGGAAGTGCATCTCCTTACAATATTGCTTGAATTGTCCAAACAAGGAAGTGTCTCCTTACAAATGTTGCTTGAATTAACCAAACTAGGAAGTGCATCTCCTTACCAACACTGCTTGAATTAACAAAATAAGGAAGTAGGTCTCCTAACAAATTTTGCTTGAATTAACTAATCAAGGAAGTGCGTCTCCTTACAAATGTTACTTGAATTATCAAACAAGGAAGTGTGTCTCCTTACAAATGTTGCTTAAATTTCCCACACAAGGAAGTGCATCTCTTTACAAATACCGCTTGAATTACTAAAAAAGAAAGTATGTTTCCTCACAAATGTTACTGGATTTACCAAACAAGGAAGTGCATTTTCTTACAAATATTACTGGAATTACCCAAATAAGGAAGTGCATTTCTTTACAAATATTGCTAGAATTATCAAAACAAGAAAGTGTGTCTCCTTATAAATGCCGCTTGAATTACCATGGGTTTGAATACCAAATATGTGCAGCAACATTGCCTCTTGCATTTGTAGAAGTGAGAATATTATGGCCCTTGATGTTTAGGCTTTGAAATTCTTGATTCGAAGGTAACATGTGTTCCTATTTCATACAAAGAAAACTTGTTAGTTTAAAAACATGGTGGTTGGTTTGTGGCTTTGGCTTTTGTAAAAATTGCTCTTGCCCCTTTCACATTAATCTTGCTTTCGACCATTAACATATGCCATTGACTTGCTGCATCATTGATCCGAACTCAGATTATTAAGAGTTCTTTTGAAACAAACACAGTATCTTTGCTTTGCCATGCTTCTCAGATAAACTCTTTGACCCTTGATATTTTCATGAATTCCCAGAATTTTCTGTTGACACAACTTTCTTCATGCCTTATTTTAGCTCACAATTATGTCTCTTTCATGTGCTAGCCTTTTGTCTTGCTTTCTGCAATTGAAGAAGCTGGTAGCCAGTTTTGAAATCTTTTCTCACTTATTTCGACATAGACTTGACTCAACAACAAGATAAAAATGACAATGAATTTTATTTGGACAATTGACTCAAGAAAACAAAATAAAAATAAAGAGAAGAAAGAAAAGATAATGAATGTCCCAATTGAAACAAAGAAATAAAAATTTATCTAAAAATGACAGTCAACTCCAAATATTATGGCATGCATTTTAGGTCAGGTTGCCTGATCTTTCCATCCAATCTTTCTACCAATTTTTGTTGAGTTAATGGCCTTGAAACTAAGTTGTTTCCTTTGGTCAATTGCATTTAAGACCTCGTTCGACTAGTGGCGCCTTGGAGGTTTTTTTTTTTCAACAAGCCTCTATCATTTTTTTCTAGCTCACCATTGCCTTATGGTGTCCTTGAGGTTTTTTCACCAATGATGCTCTCTTAATTTCTTTTTTCTCAACTCACCATCGTCTTACCGTGCTTGTGAGGGTTTTCACCGATAAGACTCTCTCATTGTTATCTCTCTATCCTTACCATCGTCTTATGGTGCCCGTGAGGGTTTTTACCTATAATACTCTCTCATTTTTATTTCTCTCCTAATTCCTTATGCCAAGGAAAACATGTAGTTCCCAAAATGCATCATAAGACTCTCTCATTTTCATTTATCTCCTGATTCCTTATGCCAAGGAGGATAAGTAGTTCCCAAAATGTATCATCACATCCATTGCATGCTTAGCCTTAACATTCTCAAAGATTGATCTGAAGGTTTTCTTTGGTTGTAACTTGGCTTTTGGATAGGGTTAGAAAGAAAGGATGACATAAGGCCCAAACGACACTTAAAGTGGGTTAGAACTTACAACTTTTGGAATCGACTCAAACAAATGAGGATTAACTCATGCCCCAGTTTTTTTTGACCGAATGATTCTAAATTATTTATTTGGTTGGACCGAGCCCTTAGTAGGGCAGCCTACGTATCTCACCCTCGAGAGTGGAGAATCAGGTCATGCATAGTTCTGGTAGCTTGTCCTTTTGCTTTGATCAAATTTTTCTTCTTTTTTTTCTTTTATTCACTCTTTTCACTTTGTGATTCTTTTTTCTAACTCTATTTTTCTTGACACTCTTTTTTTAGAAACATTTTTGTCTCTTTTTTGTAACTTTTTGACTTTATCTTTTTACTCGACACTATTCTTTGAACTTTGCTTACTCTATCTTGATTCCAAAAGAGGGGTATGAAAGAAAATAACACTAAGCCTCTAATGGGGTAAACAAAGGATGACACAATGTTTGAATAGTAGAATGAAATGCCTTCATCATATCAATCCTTGAGAATGCAAGTACATAACATGCAATTGGAAGTGAGAGATGAAGATCATTTTCAACATCTTTTTAAGCAGATTGATTTTGTGCGTCACTACTTCTTCTGTAAACTCCACCTTTGTTGTACATTTCTCACATCAAATGAGTCATGCTTTCATGGAGCTGCTTATCTTCTTGTTTTTCTTGATATAAGGATCACACATCCACTATTTGACCTAATTAGGACTTGCCTTTCGATCGATGACCAAGTTGTTGTTGTGATTCTCAAAATAATTGCCTTAACATATCACCAAATGTCTCATCACTCTATCTATTTTCTCATATGCTCTCTTTTTCTAACTTTAAACCTCTGATTCAATGTTCATGCTTAAACTGGATTTTAAGATATGGCTAAAAATTTCACTAGCATGTCATATCACTAGAGTCAACACAAAATGTACTATGTAAAGAAAACAAACAAACAACACATATTTAAAACACAAAGGAAAATGAGACACTTCATTTAGTTGAAATAAAAGATAAAAGAGTTTGAACATAAACAACAAAAGGACAAAACAAGACAGATCCCAAACTACAACCCTGAAATAATTCGGAGAATAGAAAATAAAACAAAACAAGCTACCAAACTCCTTCCTGGTAAGGAGAGGGGTGACTTCTCAATTGCTCAGCCTAACATCTTAGCCACTAGTTTGCATATCAGCATGACTAGAGTTTTCCTCACTGTCAATGTTCTGCACCATGCTTGATTTATCTTGAATCATCTTTTTAATTTCTCTTTTCAAAGCACGACAATCTTTAATACTGTGATCCTGAACATCGGAATGATATGTACATCGTATATTAGGATCAAAACTTCTTGAATATGGGTCAGGAGTATACCCAAGGAGAAGAGTGATCATGCCCTGCTATACCAATCTCTGGAATAAACTTGCATACGACTTTGTGTGAAGCTATCACTTGACTTCTGTCTCATTTCATTATTTAGCTTAAATTAAAAATCAGGCCTAGAAGGGTTTCAGTATGTATGTAGAGTTGGAGGATAACACGATAGAGTTGGCGCGCGCCAGTGTGGGTAAGATAGGGGTTGAACATATGGTTGCGCATTATACACTTGATATGGAGATAGGGGAATGGAATATAATGAATTTTGGGAAGGATTCTGTGGAACTTGGCCATAAACTTGGGTTTGAGCCCGTGGGTAACGATGGTATGGTCCTCTTGCCCGTTCCTGTTGTCCAACTATAATAACAGATGCATCTTTCTCATTTTTCTTTCCTCCAACACTTCCCGAACCTTTTTGAATTACTTGAGTAGTCTCTTTCAATGTTGCAAAACTCACAATGCGACTATTCTTAATTCCATCCTCTATCATTTCCCCCCATTTTGAGGACCTCAATAAATGGCTTGCCTAATGTAGGTAACAAATATTGATAATATGTTTCATCTTGCTCTTGAATAAACACCTCTACTATCTTGCTTTCTTTCATTGGTAATTTTACTCTAGCAGCTTGTTCACGCCATCTGATCGCATACTCCCTGAAACTCTCAGTATTCTTCTTTTTTATACCAGTTAGGGATTTTTCGTCAGGTATTAACTCCAAATTGTATTGAAATTGTTGCACAAATCCATTAGCTAGGTCATCCTAACTAATCCACTTATCAATGTCTTGGTCAACAAACCATTCTGAAGTTAGACCTGAAAGACTCTCACCGAAATAAGCCATGAGTAGTTCTTCCTTCCCTCTAGCGCCCCTTAGCTGGTTGCAATAGCGTCTCAAATGTGCTACAGGATTACCATGTCCATCATACTTCTCAAACTTCGGCATTTTAAAATCAAAAGGAAGATGTACACCTGGAAATATGCACAGATCTTTATATGAGACACTTTTGTACCCCCAAGTCCTTGCAAGTTTTTCATAGTCAGTTCCAAATTTCTCAATTTTAGAGCTATTTCCACTTTTTCTTCTATCATAACAGGCTTCTCAGTATTTGGAGGAAATTTAGGTAGTTGAGGGCAGTCGTAAGGACCAGTCGACTTAAATATGGGCTCAGGAGCGTAATGCTGATCACTAAAAATATTCAATACAGGGTCATTTGTAAAGTGAGGAATCACAACCGTTGGATTGACATTAAAAGTAGGAGCTTCAGACGAGAGTGGGGATGCACAAACATGAATAACAGCTGGAGTTGAGTATATGGTAGTCTTGAATTGGGGAGTGAGGAAATGAACCTTGGAAGTGGTTGGATATTATTGCCCCAGAGTCGATCCTGATGCATGTTGTGGCATATCAACAAAAATGGGAAATTGTGCATGTGACACGGGAGGCAAGCTAGAAAGATATTCCAGATTATCAATGGGAACTGGAGGAGGCGGCAACCCATTAGCCCAAGCTCGATATATTTCTATTATTTGCCACCTTAATTTCCGAATCTCTTCATTATCTCCTACATTCTCATTCCCCGAACTCCCTATCTGATTAGTGACAACTAACTCAGTATCCTTGTTGGCCATAACTTTCTCTGTGACTTGGAGCAATATGGAGGACCAGCCAAAATACCACAAACCAACCACCTTAAACTAACTGGACAAGAGATAGCAAATGGTTAGAGTTCAACAGTTTTTCAAAACCTTTTTTTTTCTTGAAAAGATCACCGAATCTAAGAAGGGCGCCTACGTATCTCACTCCCGAAAGAGGAGAATCAGGTGTGCGTAGTTCGTGAAGTCTTGCCAAAATGGGCGACTAAACTCTTTTTCTTTCTTTTTTTTTTCTTGAAACTTTAAAAAGAAAAGAAAAATAAAAATAAAAATTTGTCAAAAGAAATGACGAAAATATTTTTGAATTCTTTGGCTTTAACATCCCTATACAAAATGAAACCTATGATTACAAAAGGAAATCTTTTTGGGTTTTTGATTTTGAATTTCATATGAAAACGAAACTTGAACCTATTAAATAAAAAATCTTTTTTGTAGTTTTGTTTTAAAGACGTATATGAAACGCCTACTCTAAATGGAGAGTGAAGAAATATTTTTGAATTTTTCAAATAAGATCCCCGAACCAACAATAGGCTGCCTACGTATCTCACTCCCAAAAGAGGAGAATCAGGGGTGCGTAGTTCGTCCAGATTGGACAATTAATGATTAACTAATAGATTGACCCTAACTTAAGAGACACAACCAAAGACAAACAAATAAAATAGTTTTTGGATTTTTCATTAGGCACTTCAACTAAAACTGACACCAACAATTACGAAGGAAAATCTTTTTGGCATTTTCACTATATAAGAATGTACAAAGCTCCTATTGAAAGGAAAAAATATTTTTGGATTTTTCGAATTATGAATACTTACTAAAGAAATGAAAGGAAAATGTTTTAACATTTTTGATTTTTTGGGAAATGAGTGCAAAAAGTAAAAAAATATTTTATTTTTTTTAATTTTTAAATTGTGAAAAACAAAAGCCATAAAGAACCCTAAAAACTGCCAAATCTTTTTTTTTTTTCACTCTTTTTTTCTTCTTTTTTTTTTCAACAATTTCTCGTCTACACACTTTACTTCTAATACATGCTTTCCCCAAATCAGTCCGTCAAATGACCACATTACCCTCAGAGATGCAACATTTAGCACGTAGGAATGCTTTAGAGGTGAGTCTCCTACAAAAGACCGTGTGGGCCCCGTTAGGTCTCAATATGATGCACTTAAGAATGACCTAAAGGCTGACCTACGTTGTGGCTTACTAACAAGGCCGTTCGGGGGAGCATATGGTCGATAGTGGCTGCTTTGCTTTCCGCCTACTCCATACATCCAATGGCTCCCCCCCTAAAATAAAGGTGACTCAACTAGAGTTCGTGCGCACGACCTGTGCTCTGAGACTTATTGCGGAAAGAATGACTCGAGTTATGCACATGATGTCAAATATAAAAGCGGTAACACATAGGATAAATACTGTAAACAAAGAGCATGAAAAAGGACAAAAGTGAAAATACAAACAAAAATCACAAACAATGCTTATACACTCGTAATGCCAAACAAAACCGATACGATTCCAAAAAAAAAGCTTGAATTCTGAAAGAATCCCCAGTAGAGTCGCCAGAGCTGTCACACCCCTTTTTCGACTCCAAAAAAAGATATGTATTTTAAGTTCGAAAGGTTTTTATTATTAAGGTGACAAAAATGAAAATTTTGTTTTGAAAAAAAAAGTATTATTTACATTATTATTTTTTTCTTATTCAGAGTCCCCACTTGGCATAATCCGGTGTGCCAAGTCACCTTTGAAAAATCCTTTTCAAAATGGTTTGACTCTAAAAACTGGTCCGCGAACAGAGATTTCAGCTAAGGAATTCTGTTGACCGAGGGGAAGGTGTTAGACATCCCTCAATCCCATGGTTCGACCACGATCGCTTGGTGGAGCGTATCGGCTAATTTGGCATCACAAATGTACAAACCACATAAACACAAAAAAACAAGCAAACTAACAAATCACACAAAATTCAAAACAAACCAAAATAATGTTTAGTCCAAATTATACAATCCAAAAGAAAAGAGGTGCTGAAATATAAAACCTATTCTATTCTAAACTAATCCTAAACTAAACTCCACCCAATGTTTCGGGCCTTGATCATGAGACTCCTTTGCGTACATGCTACTTTGGGGCATTCCCCGGATAAATCAATACAAATCGTTCGGGGCATCCCCGGCCAAATAAGTACAATTTAAACTTTTCATACAATAAAGTAGAAAGTACCATTCACGAACATATTCAAACACTCCAACAAATCGTTATTCCTAAATTTGCCTACCCGGCCTACGTTTGCCTACCAAGTTCAACGTATCACAATTCTATCATGTTCAACATTATCAATACATCAAAGTTAATCAATATTCATTTTCCTCTATTTTTAATCCCCACCTTAATTCATTTTCAACCACGTGATTAATCCATTTCAATACACAATCCACCAATCGAGAATAACAAAAATTCACCAATCATGCTTAGCACATCACACACCCAAATGTCACCAACAGTTCACATCAACAAACAAACCACGGTATCGAATCACACGCAATCACAATCACAATCACATAAGAATTAAATAAAAGAGAAGAAAGAATTGGACCTTAAATTTGAAGCTTTCAAACTCAATGTTATTCAAATAAAGAGAGCCCGCACTTGGAAACCTCGAGCCGAACCTTAACACCAACAATCCAACTCGACAAATAATGACCCGTTCACCGTCATTTTTTACATAGTTACTGTTCACCGATACTGTTCTGATTACTATTCACCGGTTACTGTTCACCGGCGCCCTTTTTTTTGTTGTTGTTGTTCTTGTAAGAAAAATTATTTTGTGATTGTTGTTATTGTGGAGAAGATGATGATCAAAGAATGAACCTTCTTTTTCCCTCTTAGAATTTTTCTTTTATAATGGGCATGGATTTGTTATGATGTGGGAATTTTGGTGGGTCCCCCATATATTCTTTCTTTTAGTTTGTTATTGTGAGGATAAAAATGTGAG
>NW_025881080.1:0-3244 GCF_002878395.1 Capsicum annuum
GGTTTATCCTAATTGCTGGTCTTCTAGGTACATTGCCTGTAATATAATCTATTGGTTGGGGATTAGGGTTTGTTTGTTGGAATGGGCTAGCACTTGAGGAGCTAGTTGGTTCTAATTCTGCTAGTTCTTTATAACTGATGGTAGAACTTAATATAGAGATTGTGTCTTCATCTTTTTTTTTTCAAGGACTGATTTGTTATTTCTATATCCTAAATTATCACTTCTCTCTAAGCAGTTTTTAAAATGTTCTATACATTCTTCTATTTTCATGTCGTCCTTCTGACATCCTTTACATTTAAAAGTTATATATTTATATTCTTCTGCTAAGTTTTCAGCCTTTTCTATGGCCATGTCTACTTCATATCCTTCTTGTAGGACTTCTATATTCATAAACTCGCTTTCTGTTTCGATATTACTCTCTGTTTCATCATCGTCTAAATTTCTTTTAGTTGTGTAATTATAATCTGTAAACCTGATCGAAGTTTCTCCTTTACTTGTAGTATATAATAGATGAGAGTCTGGTGAAAAAAATTTTGGTTTAGTAAATTTGTTTAAATTCCATTCTAAACCTGCATATATTTCGGGGTCTATTTTTATTGGTTTTATTAAGACCTTTTATTCCTATAACAATTAAACCCATATGCATCAATATCATTCTATTATTTTTTAGATGTCTTAAGGAATTAGCATTTACTAAATCTAGTATATTAAAATCTTCTCCTATAGCCGATATTTGTTCTTCCCTATAATGTCTATATAACTGATTGTCTGTAGAAAAATATCCGGCGTTATATAGTGTTTTAGGATTTAATAATTTTAATTGATGTTGTTGTAAAATTTGTAAATCTTTGTCTACATCTATTATTTCGTTAAGTTCTTGGTTCTGCTCCATATTAGGTTGTCTTCTGCATATTCTAGATAATATATTATTATTTCCTATTCTATTCTCCGAAAAACTTATTCTTTGTCTTTTTTCTCCTGTCTTTCATTATTTTCGATGGTTCTCCGTCTATTTGATAGAAAGTCCATTTTTGTGGTTTTCTTATTATATTTTTTCGTTCTTGTTTAGGAGTTAATTCAATTCGTTTTAATTGGTTAATAAGTTCGTCTATTTCAAAGTTATTTTTTGGTTGGACTTCTTTATTTTTTATTAAGATGTCTATTTTCTTATGTAGTTCGGGTAATTCTGGTTTTTCCTGGAGAGGTTTTTGAGTTTCTTTGCCTTTAATTAAGATGTCTATCTTTTTATGTAAGTCTAATAATAACTCTATTATGTATTATTTTGTTTTAGTAAAATTTTACCTGTTTGACTTGAAGGTATATACTTAGATAATCCTTCTGGTTCGCTATGATAATTTCTTGATTTTTCTAGTGCTTTACTATAATTTATATCTTTTTCACTCATGAAAGTGATATTTCTTCTAATCTTTTTGTTATTTCTTGCAAATCTTTGATTTCTGTTGTTATATTTTCTACTTGTTCTACAAGCTTAGATATTAGTTGAGTTGTTTTTACTTTCAATTCTTTTGGTCTTTCTATCATGGTTTTTATTAGTTTTTCAATTTCTAATTTTGTAGGTATTTTTTCTAAATTAAACTTGTGATTTAAATACTGGATTTTTCTGTCTATTTCTACTTCTTGTGACTTTAAATAATCTAAATTTTGTTCTATCTTATCTAATATCTTTTTATGTTTATTCTGAGTAACTTCTATTTCTTCTAAAATTCTTATTATACTATGATCCTTTTCCTGAATTTTTTCGCTTGAATTTATCAAAAAGTCTATTATTGTATTATATTGTTTATCTTCTGAATGTAAAATATGTTCACCCTGGTTGAAATTACACCTTATAGTGGAGTTATCTTTTAATACTCTATATTTCTTTTCTGGTTGAAATCTAAGATCTAGGTAATCGAGGTGTTTTAACGAAGCTATCTTGTTATCGTAAGTGGTTTAAGTTAAGGTATTTTTTGCTTAGCTTAGTTTGATATTTCAATCTATTATTTGTATAGGTTATATCCAATTCTGCTTCTTGTATATTTTCTATCAGCCTAGATTGTTCGCTAATTAATGCTTTTTTATAATAGTTAGATGTTATGGTAATTATTTCGTCTGTTTCTTTAAAATTTAAAATATCTATTTCTAGATTGCTTATTTCTTTATTTAACAACTCTAATCTTTCTACAAATTGTTTTTGAATTTTTACAAGTTGATGTTTATAAGCAAATTCTCTATAATATTGACGTTATATTTCTCTAATACACTCTATATATCTTATTGGCATTTATTATCCTAATTGATAAGATTTTCCCTTAATCCGTTCCTTAAGCCACTTTATTCCTGAAATATTATTTTCTAAATCTCTCTCACAACCTTGTATTTCCCAATTTAACGTGCTTACTAAATCTTCACAAACTTGTCTAGATGTATTATAGGATTTATGTAATCTGTTTGCTTCTAATAACCTTCTTCGACTTTCTTCTAAATTATGTTTTCTAGCTATTATATTATTTCTTTTTCTGATTTCTCTATATAAATAGAAATAGCTACACCTTATGTCTTGGAAAGATCTATGTCTTTTCATATAGAGTTTATAAACTTTTGCAAGTTAGTAGGTAATGTTCCCAAAACCTTCTCGCTCTGGTACCAAAACAGTGGTATATTTCAATAAAAATAGTGGTATATTTCAATAAAAACAGTGGTATATTTCAATAAAAATAGTGGTATATCAATTATCAATAAAAACAGTGGTATTGACAGTGATATATTTCAGTGAATAATGATTGATTTTTTAGTATATCAGTTTGTAAAACCTACTCAGTACTCCCTCTTTCCTACTGTTTTTTCATGTTTATCATTCTTATAGTTTATATTTTCCCCAGAGTTTTTTTTTTCACTTTACCCTGTTCATCTCTTCCTCTTAATTTATGTTCTTAACATCTTACTTCTTTAACCACACCCCAAAAAATTTTTGTTTGGCAGCTAACACTCGTCCTTTGGCTATTTTGCAGACCTGTTAGACTATCAAGGCCAGAATTCCTAGAAATTTACAGGTTAATCCATCGTTGTTATTAAGAAATTAAGAGGCTAACCATATACTAAGGGTAAGAATTTTATAGATAATTTAATTTACATGATTTACAAAAAATATGTAAAATAACATGGATATAAGAACATGAGTATAAATATTTTTTGTGAGGAAAATATGTAAATAAGAACTTACATGAAGTAACTAGGAGAGAGG
>NW_025881080.1:3344-4691 GCF_002878395.1 Capsicum annuum
CAAAATTTCTAGGAATTTACAGGTTAATCCATCGTTGTTATTAAGAAATTAAGAGGCTAACCATATACTAAGGGTAAGAATTTTATAGATAATTTAATTTACATGATTTACAAAAAATATGTAAAATAACATGGATATAAGAACATGAGTATAAATATTTTTTGTGAGGAAAATATGTAAATAAGAACTTACATGAAGTAACTAGGAGAGAGGTTTCCCTTTCGGGAACCCCCTTAAGATCGAATAGAAAATTTGGAGCTTTTATTTAAATCACAATGCTACAAAGTTTATACAAGAAAGACTGACTTGGATAAGTTTTTTGAGAGGAAATTGGTTGATTTCACTCTGCCTTCCTTCTAAGAAATGTACGCCTTTTATAGGCAAAAACTAGATAAAGTAGTGGTTCTAAGGATTACTACGTGGCCTAAACACATGTGGCCGACAGTTAAAGATAAGAGATAAGAAAGAATCTTTAATAATGCAAGCCGGGTACTCTTTTGGGCCCCACCGTCACATGCATTATTAATTCTTCTTTCAGACTTATTTTGACGCGTGCTTCAACAGTTTTTCTTTCTTTTGGAAAGTAGTGATAAAGGAAGCACTCTAACCACCCTGATTATTACAAGACATAAAGTGGGCATCCCCACCTGACTATACTAGCTAATAATACAAATTGTATATTGTCTTATGTATCCAAGTTGTGCAGGGTAATTGAGTCGAAGCTCATTCCTGAGTCATCGTCTTCATATGGATCCTGAGCGTCCTGAAAGTGTGCAATACTATCTTCTTCGTCTGATCTTGCTGAATTATTATCTGTATTATTTATCTCTAGGACAGTTCTATCTAAATTAGTGGGTTGTCCGTCAGGCCGTCCATTCATATGTTTATCTTGTGTCTGGTTGCTGAAGAATCTGTCTAAAGTCTGTTTAATTATAGTCTCTATTGTTTCACTTTTTCTTTTAGATTTTAAAGTCTTCTTTAAAATCTTATTTCCAGATCTTGTTAACTTATTTTTTGATGAAGAACACCCTTCATCTTCACTTTTTGGCAAAGTGACAGCCATTAATGGGTTTGATTTGTCTTTACCCGTTACCGTTTGAACCGGACTAGCTGTACCAACATCCGGTACAGTGGATTTCTGAGCATTTAGTGGGAAATGCACACCCTTCTCATCCATTTTTTGAGGAGATGGAGAACTCTGAGTCTGAGTCTGTGTTTTTGCATCCGTCTTGCTTACATTTGTCTGCTGGTTGAGTCTTGCTTCTAATAATTGTATCTGTTTTATTAGTCTAGCGTTTTTCATGAGGAGTGATTCTTTCTGGGCATTTAGTTTCTTGAAATTCTCCG
>NW_025881081.1:0-3791 GCF_002878395.1 Capsicum annuum
ATGGACCAACATCTTCATCAGATCTGAATGATAACAAGGAAATTGGTTAGAAGGATCAAAGTTATTGAATAGGCCATGCGTCAATCTTGGAATAATGAAGTGACAAAACAGATACTTCGCAATTCACATAAAGAAATTTTATTCTAGGGGAGAATCGATTTGTCAAGCATAACGCAAGTTGAAAACAACATAAGGCTAATCCAATTAAGTTAAAGCAGCAAGCCTGAAAGCTGTTAGGAAACGTGCAGAAATAAAGCAAACCACAAGAAAAAAGAAAACAAGAACACACAAATTTACGTAGTAGAATGAGTATTTTCTGGATACACAAAACAACCCACTAAATGCACTTATATAATATGTGCATACAAATAAGTCCTAGGCTCAAAAAACATAAAGGTCCACGGGCCTATCGGCCCGATCCCTATGCTACCACCACAGACCCCATTGAAAATCACAAACATGGTTTGCACCACGAAACTTTTTGGGCTGGATCAACAAAATTCGGTGACAACTCTAACAATCTCCACCTTGACACGAATTTTAATTCATAACTCAAATCCATTTCAAGACAAATTCTCCACCTCTTCCACAAAAGCCCCTGAGGGCACATCTTAACAACTAACAGTAACCAAGTCCAAGCAATGCTCAAACTTGGCACTTGGTAGTGTCTTCATCATCATATCAGCAGGATTATCATGATTACTAATCTTGCTCATCACAATATCACCACGTGCAATAATTTCATGCACAAAATGATACCAAACATCAATGTGCTTTGTCCTCTCATAAAACATCTGATCTTTCGTAAGGAAGATAGCACTCTGACTGTCGCAAAAGACCATAGTTATGGATGACCAATTGATGTAACACCCCATACTTTCAGACTTGAACGTAAATTGTCATTTCTACTTGTACACATTCCAAAAACCATAAATCTATTGTGAATATAGTGTTTTAATCAACTATGTGGTGTATAAATCTAGTTGATCTTGAATTTAGATCATAGAGGTCCCCTAAATCAAGGACGAGTTGAAAGCTTTTCCATCGATTTAGTTTTAGTAAGCGTCAAAACTTGGGTCAACTTCAATCGGTCAGTACTCTTTGTATTTATTGAATTAGAGTGCCTGCTATATATCAAATAAAAGGCATTCAAATTATATTTCCAACGATACTAATTTCGCAAATATCCGACACCCGAGAAAGAAGTTATGGCTTTGCAAAGTGGAGTGTGTCGTGTAGGTGTGCTACGCACACCCTAACTTATGCCATAAGGTGTGCGACGCACAACCTAATGTGTGCGATAAAGAGTGCGCCGCACAACCTATATTATGCGATAAGGTGTGCATCGCATACATTACTACTCAAGTGACTTAAACACTCCATTTTTGGGGTAAAATGGTGCTTTTCCCACCCTTATTTAGCCATAAACACGAAATTCAGTCCCCAAATACCCCAAAATACACCTTCATTCATCAAAATTGCTCAAGAACTCTCCTTAGAGTTTCAAAATAAAAATCCAAGCAACTCAAGATTCAACCGTGGGTTTTTGAAACTAATTGCATATTTGGAATCTCCAGAACGTAGGCTTCAAGAAACACCTATCATCTTTGCATACAGAGGTACGTGGGGTTATCCTAAAATCTCATGGGCCTTTAAAGTCTTGTTTTACAATGGGGGTTTTGAAACTACGAATATAATCATGTTTTGAACGTTTCTATAATATTGATTTGGTCTTTAGACCTATTTCCGAAGTGATTTGACATATTATATATGTATATGCGTGTATTTCGAAAAGGTGTTAATTTGAGAGCATGAATTATATGGAATCCCTCTCTTGATGTGAATTTGTTTTAAATGTTCATATGGTGTAAATTGTTTGAAAACATCTTGAAAAGCATGACATGATAATCAGTAGATTCTCAGGCAGAATTGCAGAGTCACTTGGTGAGCCTTCTATATTTCGGAAGGTCTGATTGTCTGGCAGTTTCATTTATCATTTAGTAGTTTTGGGTCTACTAGGGGCCTTGTCCCAGTTTTCAGATAGATATTTGTTTCAGTCATGTAGTAGAGATTTCGCAGATATTATAGAGATGTTGTGTTGAGATTGTGGGACATTATTCCCCGTTATTGATTTCATATGATTCTTGACCATGTTTTCGTAATATTATTTATCTTCCGCATTTCTTTTATCATATGAGTTATGTGCATGATTATCAGACAAATAGGGGTGTTTCGGGCCTTCATGGTTCGGAATGCTTGTCACGGACAGGGCCCCGGTTCGGGTCATGACTAACTTGGTATCCAAGCACGATTCATGGTCCAGGGGTGTCTGCGAAATCACGTCGGGTAGAGTCTTGTTTATGGGTGTGTAGCGCGCCACACTTATAAGAAGGAGGCTAATAGGCGTTTAGGAATGTCTCTCTTTCTTCATGTTCTAGTTTGTGCAATAGAGTCAGAATGTTCTAGTTTCGGGCGATTCTATATGGCTTCTTTAACAGAGCGGATGTTCTAGAACTTCCATTTACAAGACAAGCAGACAAACCAACATAATCATGAGAAAAAATCCTGCTTGGTCTAGGTTTGAATTTTCTGTTCAGAAGACTGGCAAAACGGTTAATAAACAGTTAAGCAGCTGAAGAAATCATACCTTTGTAAAAAGCTGTTAATATTTCATAAACACCAAAGCGAGCTCCCAAACCCAATGACCTTCCAAGTGTCAACCACCCCACACCATTATACTAGCCTTCAATGGTCATAAAAGATTAAAAGAACATTAACATTTAAGATCGAAAGATGTCCATAAAACAGCCATCCATACGAGAAAATTTATGAACTTTTCATCGGTCTTTTATAAGACCTATAATGCATGCATTTCCCATAAAAGCATTAATACAATTGATACATCATACATCATCCGAATAACTTTTTTCATGAGGCAAAATGGGAGAGCAGAGCAGCATCACTTCTGGTTACCATAAAACAAAAATAGCTGATTGAGTCACCCGAACTTCCTGACAAAGTTCTAACCTTGTTGACGACATCAGCACCAATGAGTTGTTTACCGCTACTTGATCCCATCTGCATTCCATTCCACAGAATATACAACCAAAGCACAATAAGACATTAAAGATGCTCCCCTCAGTGTAAGATAATACATTTAAGTGAATGCTCAGGGTCAATATCAATTTTCACACCTGTACAAGGGCCTTAAGGCTATCGAAAGGGTAACCGATAGCAGTGGCTAATGTAGAAAATCCTGCAGCAATAACTGCATGCGTTGCAAATATTGGATTCTTCAAAAGTTCGTTCATATGATAGATTAACGTGGATAATTGCGTGTTGCAATTAATCGTCTCCTCGAGTCACAATCAATATATTTAGAGATTCACAATTCCCTGCAATTCCATCAGATTGGCACAAAGAGTTAGTACTTCAAATGCAGTATCAAGTTGGTCACCATGAACGTTAACACTAACGTCGTTAAGAAAACTCAACGGCGGAGGAAAATTGCAATCAAGCCAATTGACAATCAGAACAGTAGACATGTTACTTTCTCAAAACGTCGTTTAGGACTTTTCAAAAAAGCTAGTGAACTTTGCATATTAACTGGTGCAGAAATTGTTATTCTGTTTCAGTCTTTAAAGCACCAACGTCTTTTCACTTTCGGTCATCCTAGTGCTGATTCTGTTATTGACCATTACGTCACCTGAATACCATCTTCGTCGTTGTCATCATCGACCACTGATGAATTCAACTTGCAACAAAATAACCAGTATTATTCTCATATGTGT
>NW_025881082.1:0-1890 GCF_002878395.1 Capsicum annuum
TATTGATTCCTCAACTCAAAGTCTCAATTGTTGCATCTAAGATAGAGGAAGAAGATTAAAGATTGTCGTCGGTGAGGAAGAGACTTCCTTACTGCCGTGAGGAGAAGGGGTCGGTGCTTATCGTCCACCAGAAGGGTATATTAATTTCTTTATTCATTTCCCAATTTAGCTCATAATCTTACTGTATTTTGCTGTTCTTGTAACCATTTCTTTTGTGGGGTTGTTGATTTAGTTCATTGCCTTACTCTATTTTCGCTTCTTGTTTGCTTTTCTTGAAGCCATTTCTGTTGTACAGTTTTTTATTTAGCTCATATATTACAATATTTTTTCTTCTTGTTTGTTGTTCTTGTAGTCATTTCTGTTGTGGGGTTCTTGATTTAGTTCATATCTTACACAATCGAAAGAGGCTTTACAACTATTGGTACTGGAGGTGATGATTTTTTGATAAATAATTTTTTAAAAAATTTTATGCTAAATTTTCCCATCTTGGATATGTTTTATTTTGTGTCAATTTCATTCTAAGTTTAATGATCTAATCTTTATTGCATTTGCCGTTGTTTTAGTGCTGATTTTCCCATTTAGGGTTGTTTTATTTTCTGTTAAATTTCAATTCTTGATATTCTAGCTGGTAGTTTGAGCATATTAGATATATGTTTTATTTGCCAAGGGTAAAATTCCGTATGATGAACAAACTGGAGAGGTTATGGGGTTGTTCTTTATATCGAGTTGTTCTATGTTGCTCAGTTTTACAATTGCTAGCCTATCTAGTAGCCTATTTTGTCATATCCCTGGGCTAGGTCGTCATCTAATTTGGAGCCTTCAACGATAGCTTCTGTTATCTACAGGTCTTCACTCCAGTTTATATTCTCAAGTCCCTCTCTTATATCTCCATTATCTATTACTTGGTTCCTCATATTAGGATTGTAGTTGAAAAGAACATTTCATAATCAAGAGAATACCTCTTCATTTTTTGCAAGAGATGATCTAAACTCACTAAAATTAACAAACAAACAAACAATGCTCAGAACTTGCGAGGAAGATTCATACTCGGGTGATCAAAGAGAGAAAGACAAGTCTTCCCTTCATGTCTACTCTCTCACACTCCATCGCAACTTGAAAGAAGGGAATACGTCCAAGTTAGTGTATCTATTTATCTTTTTGTTGAAGCGCCTATTTACTTATTGAAAAACAACTTATACTTCAAACCTTTACCGTTAAAGAACCAACACTAGTTGTTTCCCCTGGAAAAAATATTTGAATGTCAATGCAAGAAGACTACCTGCATCTAGAAATTTACAATATCTGTTGATGTACGTATTGACTTGGATTATAAGTTGGCATCAAATCCTATTTTTCGTGCACAGTGTCGTAGAAGCAAAAAATATGAAATGTCATGCCTTGTCCTCTTACTCCATCTCTGTATCAGGATTGAGATTCCCTTCGTATATCAGCTGTGATAAAAAAATATAGGTAAAACATAAAGGAATTTTAAATTTAGTAGTTGAGTCTGTTTCAAAATAATTGCTAATATAACAATTATTGTTGCCTTATTGTGTTCCAATTTCATCCTCCGATATTGTTCTTGTGTTTGCTTTGATCGAAACATGGATTGAACTCACACAACAAATCTTTCGATACACTCTTCAGCTTTTTTCCTACTGGCTTGGAAGAAATCCTCCTCCATATCATCAGGTTTGTGATTAACTACTTGACTAGACTGGAGTTGAAGCTCATGAAAGCCTTTTTTCTTCAAACACCAACAAAATATTGCCTTTTCAAGCACCCTGACCAAATTATCTCCAGGTAATGCCTTCGGACATGGAAACCACTGAACACAGCCCGCATGACCAGAGGCAGGTTCCATTAATAATGGATCATGTTATTCTATCA
>NW_025881083.1:0-1730 GCF_002878395.1 Capsicum annuum
AGAGAGCTTTTACAAGAGATAGGGCAATAGAGAATTTCTAGAATGGAAAATTATCTGATGCCTTCTCCTAGTGTACAAGCTGTCTTAAATAGACAGAGAAATCCTAGATAATGTATCTTGTACATACAAGTGTAAGGTTTAGATGTAATCTCTAAAAGTAGATTCCTTGCTAGAGAAAGTGGTTGTCTTTAAAAAAGTTGATTGAACATCTTCTGTCTTTTCTCTTTTGGAAAAGCATGAGATTCTTTGCTTTTAGAAAGCTGATTGAGCATCTTTTGTCTCTTCTCTTTTGGAAAAGCATGAGATTCCTTTAGCTTTTAGAAAAGCATATGGGGGTCTAGTAGATTCCCACTAGGAACAGTAGAATGCCCTTTCAAATATAATTCCAGTTCTTTGAACCTCTATTTTTGAAGGGGTCTTTTCTTAGTTCTTAGTAGGGGTCCATGTAGGCCCTGGCAATTCCTTTAGGGGCTAACATATCCCCGTTGTTGTTGTCACTACTGCTGGTGGAAGAAGCTTCGTCTAGAAGCTGCAAGACTTCATTAGTGACATCTTGGCTTTCGAGATCGTCTAGAGCCTTTTTTAATCTTTCTTTGAGCGCTTGTTTATCCTTTGAGACGCTTGCTGAAGACACTGGTGATTTGTTTTTGTTGGGAGTTTTAGGAGCTGCTGGCTTAGGAGTCCAGCCCTTAACTTTTATCTCTTTGGACAAATAAGTAATACGGTCTTGTTCTCCTTTGGTAAAATTCCAGGAGACAATAAAAGATACACGCTTCTTAATAAAAAATTTACACATTTGAATGTGTTCCGGAAGGGTTAAGAATCCTTCATTTGCACAGAATTCTACTAGACGTCTCAGAAATTGTTGGGGAAGAATTTCTTTAATTCCTCCGAAGCATCCCCACCACTCATAAAACCATCTAGGTATAATGGCTGTCATCATAGCGGGACAGTACTTAACAAACCAGGTATGTCCTGGTCGAACATAGAGAAAGTTGAACCATGCAGACTTGTAGTCGTACCAATTGTATGTCTGAGGCCTGTGAGGCATCGATAAGGCAATAGGAGTATGTAGATGATCCACAAACCAATTGAATGGGGTTAGTACCCTCTTGATGTTAAATCTTGAATAAGCAATGAATTCGGGATTTCTTTCATCCATAGAATGTTCAACTTCAATAGAGTCTGTGTCTTAGTGACGGGACTACCAACAGGGTCGAGTGCTTACCTTAGCTGAGACCACACTTTCAGGCTGACCAACGTCTAAGACCGGAGATTAATCGGTTCCCTCAAACACTTAAGAAAAGTTGAATACCCCATACTAAAAACAGAACCCATTATAAGACAAGATATATCAAATTAATCGATCAAAGGTATAGTCATAATTGAAAATGGTATATGCTAACTTATTATGAAAATTGTTTTCCCATGCTCTAGACAGATTATATACTTAGCTGCTCATGCTAGGTATACAATCTGCCAACATGGCTTTGTTTATGTTTTCTTATATGAAATCCTTGTTTCCCAGTCAGTCTCTAGACAGTATTTTCTAATATGAATCCAAACATTCATACCAAAAATACAATTAACCTTTCTTCTAAAGCAACTCAGATTGCTAATATCGAGAATAATCTTCAAAACTGAAGTATTCCAGAAGAGTCCTTCAGTACGATTTATCAAATCGGAAAGTTCAGTTTTTTCAAAAAACATAATATTAAGACCTCTGAGTC
>NW_025881084.1:0-1520 GCF_002878395.1 Capsicum annuum
GGTCGTCCCAGGAACGAGGGAGCCTGGGTAGGGGTAGGGGTTTGGGGGAGGGCGTCCCGAGCTCGGGGGAGCCTTGGGCGGCGGGGACGTCATCCCGAACTCGGGGAGAGTGTGGGGCCGTCGGGGGCTGGGGGTGGGCTTCTCGGGCTCAGGGGAGCCTGGGCAGAGCGGGGGTAGGGGGTCCCGAGCTAGGGTGGAGCCTGGGGACGTTCTAGGCTCATGCAGAGATTGGAGAAGGAGGAGGGGGCCATCTCGGGATCGGGTTGAGCCTGGGACTCGGGGGCAGGGGTGCGGTTCCTAGCTCGGGCGGAGAAACGGTTTCTCGCTCGGGAAGAGTCTGGGATCGGGGACTCCGGCTTGGGTGGAGCCGAGTGTGCGGCCTTGGGTTCAAGCGAAGACTGGGATCGGGAGGAGGTGGTGCGGTATAGGGCTCGGGCGAAGCATGCTTAAACATTTTTTATTTCCCGACTTAACTTTTTTCCTTTTTATCTCGGGCTTGGGCGGAGGGCGTCCTTGGCTCGAGCAGAGCCTGGGACGCGGGAGGGGTGCGTTCTGGGCTCGAACGGAGCCTGGGACGCAGTAGGGGGCATCCCAGAATAGGGTGGGTCCTGGGACGGTGGGAAGGGGCGTCCCCATTCCCGGGATTGGGCGGGGCCTGAGACGGGGTAGGGGGCGTCCCAGGCTCAGGCAGGGACTGGGATGGGGGAAGGGGGCATCCCGAGCTCGGGCAGGGCCTGGGACAGAGGGAGGGGCGTCCCGGGCTCGGGTAGAGCCTGAGGGTGTTCCGGGCTTGGGCGGAGCCTGGGGCGGGGGGAGGGGCAGTCCCGGGATAGGGCGGAGCCTGGGACAGGGGGAGGGTGCGTCTCGAGCTAGTACGGGGCCTGGGACGAGGGGAGAAGGCCATCACAGGCTCGGGCGGAGCCTGGAATGAGGGAAGTGGGGCTTCCTAGGCTCGAGAAGAGCTTGGGATGGGGGGAAGGGGTACGTCCCGGACTCGGACGGGGCCTGGGATAGGGCAGAGGACATTCCGAGCTCGGGCGGGGCCTGGGATGGGAGGAGAGGAAGGCATCCCGGGCTCGGACGAGGCCTGGGATGGGTGGAGGGGGCCGTCCCGGGATCGGGTTGAGCCTGGGACTCGGGGGCAGGGGTGCGGTTCCTAGCTCGGGCGGGGGAGGGGCTCCCCGCTCGGGCGGAGTCTGGGATCGGGGTCTCCGACTTGGGCGGAGGCGGGTGTGCGGTGCCGGGCTCAAGAGAAGACTGGGATCGGGGGGAGGGGGTGCGGTACAGGGCTCGGGCGAAGCATGCTTAAACGTTTTTTATTTCCCGACTTCAACTTTTCGCCTTTTAATTGGTTTTGAAAATTGCAGAGTGCCCTGTTCTGGATTTCTGAAAGATATATACTTTAGGTTATTGATGTCCAGGATTCATGGCTATAGCTTGTTTATTTCCATTGATACGGACTATCTTGTTTGAGGGAGGTAATTAACCATGCTATAACACAACTTCAGCTTACTAAGGAC
>NW_025881085.1:0-1798 GCF_002878395.1 Capsicum annuum
CTTTCTGTCTTTTTTCATACAGATCTTTTAGCATTTGTAGTTCTTTTTCTAATTCAACAATCCTACTATTTTTAGTTTCTTCTATTTTTCGTATTTCTTCTATAGTTTGTTGTTTTATTTTTTCTATTTCCTTTTTTCTATCTATTTCTTCGTTTTCTTTTTCTATTCTCACCATAGCTGTCAATTTATCTTCTAATTTTAATTCTTCTTTTTCTAGCATTAAATATAAATATTCACCTATTTTCTTATATCTTCTTCTTAGATTAGAAAATACTATTTTTATTTTTAATCCTTCGTGATTTTCATATATTTTTCATCTATTATAAATTCTTCTTTGTTCATTTTATTGTAAATAGTTCATGTTAATATATATATTCTAAACTATCTATTTGTGATTCTAAATTTGATATTTTATCTTTTTGTGCATTTAATTAGTTTTTACTAACTCCGGCAAATATATTATAATGTAGTCTTTCTATTCTTATTTTTAATTCTTTACGTTTTTTAAAAATAATTTGTCTTAATTCTTTGTATTTTTGTACTTTATTCATTTAAACCATATTTATAATATTTTTGTGGGTATCTAAATTTAATTTTATCATAATTAGGTGGTATGTGTCTCATTCTTCTAGATTTTAAATGGATTATTAATTTTGCTTCAATACTAGATATTAAGGTAATTAGGTAGGCTAATCTTTGTGGGTTTTCTTTTATTTTATTTAGAAATATATATTCTGAACAATTACTAATTAAAGATTCTTTAATTTATCTAAAAGCTTCTCTGTTTTTAAACGGTTTTCTCATAATTAATCATTATAAATTAGTCTCAAGTAAATCTAATATAATTTAAACATATATGCTACTTCTGTATTATTTAAATAACTGGGCTCTGATACCATTTGTAGGGGGTGCGGATTAGGCGCGGTAGTAAGTTTACTAGATAATAAATACGTATGTATTTATTTTTATATTATCTATTTTGTGAATATTATTGATTGGAATAATTTTTATTTTTATCTTCTTGACTTAAGATGTTTTATTAATTTATATTCAAGATTAGATATTATCGTAATTAAATTATCTAGTGTTTTAGGATCCTCGTTAGTATTGTGTAACCTTTTGTATTCTAGGTATAAACTATATAGTTGGGTTTCTATTCTTTTAATGATTTATTCTTTTCGTAAGATGTATCCATTAATTTGTGTAGTTTATTATTTTATTCTATTGAAATTTTAGCAATTTCTGTGTAGTATTTTATTCTAACTTTGCTATATTCAATGCGTAGGTTTATGTTCTTTATCTGATTAACTAGTATTTGTTGTTCATGTATAGGTAATTTTTCATCTGTATTAAATAATTTTTCATATGTATTAAATAAATCATTATCTGTATCTTCTTTTTCTAAGGTTAATTTCATTTTAAGTAATTTTTCTTCTAGTTGTCTTTTTTTTATTTCAAGTTGATTTTTGTAATTAACTTCTTCATATCTCCAATTTTACATTTCTCTAATTTTTTTTATATATTCTAACATTTATTTATTCTGAATAGTAGCCATCTGAATCTAAGTAATATTGATGTTCATAATATATGTGTAAGTTTTATATACTGTTTAATAATTCTTCCTTTTCATAATCTTGTAATTTTTCCCATATTATTTTCTATATGTCTATAATTTCTATATTTCTAAGTATATATAAAACAAGTATTTTAATAGCACCTGTCATTTAAATTCAATTAAATGCTTTATAATATTTTCTAGTTGTTTGTTTTAGTCTAAGTAATTCTTGCATATTTTCAT
>NW_025881086.1:0-1570 GCF_002878395.1 Capsicum annuum
ATCTCAAATAAATTAAGTTTTAATATACAAGCAAAAATTGACGATAAAGTTGGAAAGCCCTGCTACCGACCATTCGTCATAATTAAATTAATTTACCATTTGAAGCCAATTGAATTGGGTTGGGGAGGTTTTAAACCCATTAGGTGCTTATTTAGATTAGGAAAATAGGGACGACTTATAAATGCCGTAAAGGCACGAGAAACGTGCCAAAATTTGTGGTTTAGCGGTAGTGTACTACTATCGGTAAGCCACACGCCACTATGATAAATAATTTCAAAATAAACTAAAAGCGGGAGGCAAACAACTTTTAGGTTAACAAATATTATGAATCCTGAAAAAAAAATTTAATTTGAGCCAGACGTAAGTCATTAAAGCGACCGTGCTAGAACCACGGGACTCGAGGGGTGCCTAACACCTTCCCCTCGGTCAACAGAATTCCTTATCCGGATTTCTAGTTCGCAGACGAAAAAATAAAAATTGAAGAGTCATTTCCTTTTGAATAGGGATTCAATAAGGTGACTTGGAACACCCAAACTCATTTTTTTTTTTTTTTTTTGTAAGTAAAGTAATCCCTTTTCAAAACGTCACTTTAATCGGAAAAACCATTTTCTCCAAAACCAACTTCTTAGCGGGGTCGGACGCGGTGAAAAACCGGGGGTGTGACAGATGGCGACTCTGCTGGGGACTAACTAGAATTCGAGCTTTTATATTGACTTCTTTGGCTTTATTTAGTTTTGATATTGTATATTGTTGGCCTAAATGTGTTCTTTGCCTATATGTTTATCACTTTGATATTATTTGAATTGCAATATAAACTGTCTTTCTCTCGCGCACCCATCTGAGTCTTCTGAGATACTGTATATTCGGAGATGCGGTATACGCTCCCGAGCTTGAGATACCATAGATGCGGTAACGCTCCTGGGAAGGATTCTGTAGTCATCCATAATTTAGGATGGAAAGGGACCAACAGTAAGGCCGGAAAGCCCTGCTACCGGTAAAGCTGTCCCTTACCGACTCGAGTTGTCCGCTCGTTTCATCGACAGTTTAGATACCTAACTTCACCAGGTTAAACCTAACATAACTGGACTTAGACATGGCTATCCCTAATAGACTGCATTCTATTTGTATCATGTGTATTTTTGACTTAGTGGGGCTCGACCCTGGGGTCGGGTCCGTCTAGGTCAGGTTTCACCTTTTAAGACCATCACGTACATTTTATGTGCTACTTGTTGCATTATAGGAAACGTCATATCGAATGTTGACCGGCTTTTAAGTGAATTAATTGATCTGAAAAAGGGGTTAAATAAAAATTTTTAAGGATTTATTTTAGAAAATATATAAGATTTTACATAGAACTTTTTTTGTTTTGTCAAGATTAAGTCGTTTTAACGTCGTGGTCTCGTTATGTCTGTTTTCTTTGGTCTAAAAATCTTTCTCAGGAATATCATAGAGCCCATTTTTGTCAAACATTTTAAATAATTTGGTCCACTATTTTATTTTAATAATTTAATTATTTCTGATCTGTCTGGTTCAAACGTTATCAAATTATTGTCTCTACTCTAGGGTGTTT
>NW_025881087.1:0-3007 GCF_002878395.1 Capsicum annuum
CACCTATAAGCTTCTTCGCTTCAGGCATTACTTCTTCATAAGGAAGGCCTCCGATAGGCAAACCTCCAATTTTGTATAAGTCCCAAAGGGATATGGATAGCTCTTCAACTGAAGTAAGCAATGTATTGGTAGTTGGACACCAAGCCTCAAAGAATGTCTGTAATATATTCGAGTTTCGATCATAGGTAAATAGTGAAGCATAAACAGCATCATATAGTTTTGTTGCCTTCAAGGTTTGTACACTTCTAGCTAATATGTCCTCGGCTCATTCCCAATATCCTTGAGTATGATGATATTCACCGGTTATCTCCATAGTGTCCCCCCCAATGTACTTCTCATTTGAGTACCCGACGTCCTAAGCCAAGAAAGAGTGCTCGCAATATTCAATTGACGTTGGTTGGGAGTCCGAAGAAGCCATACTTTAACCAACCAATTAGCACCAATGTCATGTTCTGAAGTCCAATCTAACATATGGAGAGAATTTTGCAAAGGTGGCCACGGATCTGCAGACTTGCCTACTATTGGAGTTTCAGTCAATAGTCTAGTTAAAACCGTACCATCACCAGCCTCAATTAGGAGGTACTTGATTTTAGAGGATAAAGATGTGTAGTCTCTAAAGTGAACCATATCTGCAAGCTGTATGAACACAAGAATCTTGGTCAAACACAGAATCAAGATTAAAAAAAAAATACTTGCAAAAATGCCAAAGAATAAAAAAAAATTCTCCATGTTTTGGCTTTGGTGAAATGTAGTCACGTATACTTAAAGTCGAACTTGCCAGGTCTTAAGGTGATAGAGGCAAAGTTAAACTCTCGCACCTTAAATTAACTATTATAAAGGGTCTATACTTAAAAAAAAAAAAATCATCGCATAAATACATCAGTAAAGGGCCTCATGCTTAAAAGTCAAAAAAGGAAGGGGTACACAATAGCATTAAATGCCAAAGAAAAAAAAAGTGAACAAATTTATTTGTTTCACCTGCCAATGCAGAATTAAATTATATAGTATATTAGATTATATATATATTATATATGGTAAAAAACTTTGCATGTCCCACATGTTCATTTTACGATCCATCTTAATTTTATTTGCACATAAATTTATGTAATTAAAAAATATCAAGTTTATACTTTGAGCCTAGTCTCCAAAAGATCTCGACAACTCTCGAAGTAGGGGGCATTGTATGGACAATGAAATTTTATTAAATTTAAATTCGTACGAAATTCAGATTAAATTAAGAGAAAATACATAATTACCCCCTTGATCATGTCCGAGATTTGTAAAAAGACACCTAAATTTTAACTTCGACCTATTACCCCACGATTCTTCTTTATTTCGTTGCAAACACACCATTTTGACCCCCTGCGTGTACACACGCTCCATAAGCGCGTGAAAGGGCTAAAATTTGATTTTTTTTACCAATAAAAAGATGCCACGTGTAAATAATTAATATATAATTTATATTTTTTTTAAACGAAAAAATTTAATATTTATTTATTTATTTAAATCACCCTCCCCTCTACTCCCCAACCCACCCTTTCTTCTTCAACACCTTCAACACCATTAAAGCTTCATTGAAGCTTTTTTTTTTAAAGAAAATATCATTAAAGCTCCACTAAAGCTCAATACAATGTCTTCTTCAACACAATATCTTCTTCAACGCCATTAAAGCTCCATTTAAGCTTTTTTTTTAAAAAAATCTTTAAAACTCCATTAAAGTTCCTCCAGTAAAGCTCTATTAAAGCTCATTTAACTATCTTTAAAACTCAATTCAATCATTTAACTATCCTTAAAACTCAATTCAATCATAAAATAATTTTTTCAATTGATTTGAACAAAAAAAAAAAAAATGAACGGGAAGAGGTTTTGACGGAGTAGGGGGTTAGGGGGAGATGCTGACAGGGTGGGGGTGTTGAATAGGGGTGGGGTCGGGGCTGGAGGGGAGCTGCTGGACATGAGGGGGAGGGGGTGCTGGATGGGGTGGGGTGGGGGAAGAGGGGGTGGGGTGGGGTGGAGTGAGGTGTTGAATTAAAAAAAAGAGTAAAATTTTATTAAAAAATAAAAAAATATATAAATTAAACGTATTTGACACGTGGTAGCACCTGATTGTTGCGTGTGTTCACTCTCTTTGTTGTGACTGAGATTCAGTGAAAAATGGTGTGTTTGCAATGGATTAAGTAAGAATTGTGGGGTAATAGGTCGAATTCAAAGTTTAGGTGTTTTTTTGAAAATCTCGACCAACATCAGTGGGGTAATTATGTATTTTCTCTTAAATTAAATTCAAAATATATTAGTCCTAAATAAATACTGCAGATTAATATAATTGAATTAATTATTTAAATTCAAATATATGAATTTAAATAAAGTCCAATATTTGTTGGGCTAGTCCATTAACTTGGGCTACAAATAATGAGCCCACTTTACTAAGACCAAGATATTGTCATATTCTAGAGGCCCAAATAAGTGTCATGTGTCAAATGACGTGGCATGCTAAGTCAAGGGAAGGATCCAATAGGACCATGCCACATGTCAAAATGATGCAGCAGACCCATGAAATCAAAGCCCATAAAAGGCGTCACATTACTCAAATCTGATTGGTCAAAGTAAGTCCATCTTCATTATGACTCTTCCCCTTTCCACGACTATAAATAGGGGTCTCATAATTCAGAAAAGGACACTCGAAACTCTAACAAGAAGCAAGAGAAAACTCGTGGATTAAACGTTGTAATTTCTCTACAAAGCTCAAGCATTCAAATCAAATTCATCAAGATTCAAGATCAAGACCGCAATATTCAAGAACAAACTCAAAAGCCCTTGAATTCAAGCACAAGTCAAGATCAAGTCCATCAAATCAAGCTCAAATTCAAGATCAAGCTTTAAGCCCTTGAATTTATATTTGAAAAGGCGAATCAGAGTATTCATAGAGATTGTAACACTCACATATTGAAATCAATAAATTGATTGTTGCAATATTTTTCTTATCCCGAATTATTTATTTTTCGATTTC
>NW_025881088.1:0-1084 GCF_002878395.1 Capsicum annuum
TTTGATGAACAAAATATCCCCACTAAAGCCAGACCTATCCAAATGAATCAAGAGATGATGGAAATCTGTAAAAAGGAAATCAATCATCTTCTTGAAAAAGGAATCATCCGACCTTCTAACTCCCCATGGAGTTGTTCGGCATTTTATGTAAATAACAGTGCTGAAAAGGAAAGGGGAACACCTAGGCTTGTAATAAATTACAAGCCCTTAAATGCAGTCCTAAAATGGATTAGGCATCCAATCCCCAACAAAAGAGATCTTCTGAAACGAACTTATAAAGCTAATCTTTATAGCAAGTTCGATATGAAATCCGGTTTCTGGCAAATTCAAATTGCCGAGAAGGATAGATATAAGACAGCATTCAATGTTCCTTTCGGACATTACGAATGGAACGTTCTACCCTTTGGGCTTAAAAATGCCCCTTCAGAATTTCAGAATATTATGAATAACATTTTTAATGATTATTCTTATATGTCCATTGTTTACATTGATGATGTATTAATCTTCTCTGAGAACATTGATTCCCATTTTAAACATCTTAACACTTTCTTTAAGATTGTAAAATTAAATGGTTTAGTTGTAAGTGCTAAGAAGATGCAGCTTTTCCAAACCACCATCCGATTCCTAGGACATGATCTTCATCAAGGAAGCCAAAAGCCCATCTGTAGAGCCATAGAATTCTCTACCAAATTTCCAGATGAAATTACTGATAAAACGCAACTCCAAAGATTCTTAGGAAGTCTAAATTATGTTGCTGATTTTATTCCTAACATCAGACAGGTCTGTGAACCTCTTTATCAACGCCTTAGGAAAAACCCAGTTCCTTGGGGTCTTGATCAAACTAGAGCAGTCGTCAAGATTAAGTCCCTAGTTAAAACCCTTCCTTGTCTAGGCATTCCCAATCCAGATGCCTTCATGATTGTTGAAACTGATGCCTCAGACCTAGGGTATGGAGGTATACTGAAGCAAAAAGTCAATAATGCTTCTTTTGAACAACTAGTGCGTTTTACCTCGGGTATATGGAATACAGCCCAGAAGAATTACAGTACTGTCAAAAAGGAAGTTTTATCTATAGTGCTATGTA
>NW_025881089.1:0-4087 GCF_002878395.1 Capsicum annuum
AACCTGCTCGAAGAATCTTCTTTGACAAGACATGACCGTTCATGTCCAACCCGCATACTCCAGAGTGTATTTCAACCATGATTGCTAAGGCTTCTCTTGCATATACACACCTCAAGAGTCCCAGATCTGGGGTTCTCTTATACAAGATTCCCCCACTTAAGAAAAATCCACTAGCCAAATGCCTAATAGTCCTCTTTTGATTGTTGGTGGCATATGCTGGGTATTCTTCTGACTGAATGTACCGCTTGATATCCAAGAACCAGGGTTCTCCATCGAGCTCTTCTTCAACCACATTACAGTAAGCATGCCGATCACGACTCTGTATATGCACTGGATCGATGTAGGCTTTGTCAGGATGTTGGAGCATTGAAGACAGAGTGGCTAAAGCATCAGCAATTTCATTATGAATCCTTGGAATATGCCTAAATTTTACTAACACAAACCGTTGACATAGCTCCTGCAAGAATTACCGATACAAGATGAGCTTCAAATCTTGCATCTCCCAATCGCCTTGAATTTGATGGACGAGCAAATCCGAATCTCCCAACACTAATAATTCTTGGACTCCCATATCAATAGCTAACCTCAAACCAAAAATGCAGGCTTCATACTCTGCCATATTGTTAGTACAGTAGAATCAAAGTTGTGCTGTTATCGAGAAATGTTGTCCCGATTCAGAGATAAGAACCGCACCTATTCCTACTCCTTTCATATTGACAGCTTCATCGAAGAATAACCTCCAACTTGGATCAGCATCTATAACGACTTCATCGACACACGACACTTCTTCGTCAGGAAAATATGTCTTTAATGGCTCGTACTCTTCATCGATGGGGTTCTCAGCAAGATGATCTGCCAAGGCTTGGGCTTTCATGGCGGTTCGAGTTACATATACAATGTCAAACTCGGTAAGCAATATTTGCCACTTTGCCAATCGACCCGTCGATATAGGCTTCTGAAAGATATACTTCAAAGGATCTATGTGGGAGATGAGATAAGTAGTATAGGATGAGAGATAATGCTTCAACTTCTGTGCTACCCAAGTTATGGCACAACACGTCCTTTCAAGAAGAGTATACCTGGCCTCATATGCGGTGAACTTCTTGCTAAGATAATAAATAGCCTGCTCTTTTTTGCCTGTGACATCATGTTGAACCAGGACACAACCAAAAGAATTGTCCATGACTGATAAATATAAGATCAAAGGCCTACTAGGCTCCGGGGGTACCAGCACGGGCGGATTTGACATATATCTTTTGATTCGATCGAACGCTTTCTGACATTCTTCAGTCCATTTTACCGCAATACTCTTTTTCAGCAACTTGAATATGGGCTCACAAGTGGTTGTGAGTTGAGCAATAAACCTGCTAATGTGGTTCAGTCTACCAAGCAAACTCATCACCTCCGTTCTATTCTTGGGCGAGGGCAAATCCTAAATGGCTTTGATTTTTGAGGGATCCAATTCAATTCCCCGACGGCTGACTACAAACCCCAACAGCTTTCCAGATGGAACTCCAAATAAATATTTTGCCGGGTTGAGTTTGAAATTATACCTGCGAAGCCTTTCAAAGAACTTTCTTAAATCTTTAACATGGTCGGCCTGACTTTTTGACTTAATAATCATATCATCCACGTAGACCTCAATCTCCTTATGCATCATATCATTAAACATAGTGGTCATGGCTCTTATATACGTTGCTCCAGCATTCTTCAAACCAAACGGCATCACTCAATAACAATAAGTTCTCCATGGTGTGATAAAAGATGTCTTCTCCGCGTCTTCATCATCCATAATGATCTGGTGAAATCCAGCATAACAATCCACAAAAGAGGCAACCTCGTGTTTAGCACAGTTGTCTAACAAAATGTGGATGTTGGGCAGTGAAAAATCATCTTTCAGACTTGCTCTATTCAAATCACGGTAATCAACACACACTCAAATTTTGCCATCTTTCTTTGGTACGGGAACAACATTAGATAACCACATGGGATAGCGAGCTACTTGAATTACTTTGGCTTTAAGTTGTTTCATGATTTTCTCTTTAATTTTAATACTTACATCCATTTTAAACTTCCTCAACTTCTGTTTGACAGGAGGGAACGCGGGATCAGTTGGAAATTTGTGAGCCACTAATTCAGTGCTTAAACCAGGCATATCATCATAAGACCATGCAAAAACATCCTTATAATCCATTAATGCTTGAATCATTCCATCTTTTAGCTGTGGCAAAACATGTACACTGATTTTAGTTTCCCTAACATCTTCTTGATCCCCTAGATTTATTGGCTTAGTTTCATTCAAATTAGGATTCGATTTGTCTTCAAACTGTTCCAACTCTTTGCTTCTTTCTTCTAGTGCTTCTTCTTCATCATATTCCCCATCCTGCTTTATTACATCTTGATTAGTTTGGATTTTAAGGTCAGACTGAAAATTTTGCATGCATGTCATGTCATTAGAATCAGCATAAAGAGAACTGTGTAAGAAAGAAAAACAAAATATATTAGACACGAAACAAAAGGGACATTGCATTTCATTAAATAAAAGATAGAAGGGTTTAAACATAGATGCCAACATAACATAAACAAACTAAAATCCGAATTACAACCCTGAAATAACCTGGATAAACAGAAAGAAAAATAAAATAAAATACCTAAACTCCCTCCTGACGGGGAGAGGAGTGACTTCCCAATTATTGAGCCGGACAGCTGGACCTATGAATTGCACGTCTGCCATACTGGTACCTTCTCCTGCTTCGACCATATCAACTTCAATAAAAAGGTTCTGACAGTCATCAACCAATTCAACTTCAAATTCCACATGCTTCGTGACACCGCTCTTAACAAATGATTCACTGAGTAGTGGCATTGGGCGAGGGAGTGACCATGTTTCCTTTTTCCTTCCCTTGGCTTTCTTCAGATCTTCAGCTGTAGGCTCAAATCCCATACCAAACGTGCCCACGTTCTCACTCGAACATATGAGATGAACTATACCGTGCAGAGACGTTCCCAAACCCTTTCCTGGCTCAAATCCGTATTTCCAAAGTTCACTCACCATCATGATAGAAGCAGAAGACAATTGCGGTCCCTGTATAGCCTGCCATTCAAAGATACGATTCACTGGCACTGTATCAAAAATTTGATAGACGAATGTCTCCTCTATGTTATTTGCTTCAATAAGAGACAAGGGAGAATCTTCGTAGGCTAACAAATCTCCTTCACCATGAATAAATACTTCTTTCCTGTCATGCTCAAATTTAATCATTTGGTGAAATGTAGATGCAACCGCCTTGGCCTTGTGGATCCACGGCCTTCCCAATAACAAATTGTAAGAGGAGTCTACATTCAATACTTGAAACTCTATGGCGAACTCAACAGGCCCTATGGTCAACATTAGTTCTATTTCACCAATGGAATTTGATTTTGCACCATCGAAAGCCCTAACACATACATTGTTGGGCCTGATCCTGTCAGCACCAATATTCAACTTTTGCAAAGTAGATATAGGGAAAATATTTGCACCTGAACCTCCATCAATCATAACATGAGTGACGTAGAAATCTTCACACTTCACTGTAATGTAAAGGCCCCGGTTATGCCCTATACCTTCAATAGGCAATTCATCGTCAGAAAAGCTGATCTGATTGACCTCAAAGATTTTTCCAACCATTTTCTCAAGTTGGTTGATTGTAATCTCCCTTGGAACATATGCTTCATTTAATACCTTCAGTAAAACATCACGATGCTCCTTGGAGTGCAATAACAAAGATAAAAAGGAAATTTGAGCAGGGTTTTTCTTCAACTGGTCTAATATTGAATACTCTGGCAATTTCATCTTTTTCAAAAATTCTTCGGCTTCTTCCTCGGTGATAGAATTTTTGATAGATGACGGTCCACTCACCATTGGCTTGGACTTTCTTAAGCTTTTAGGCACGAAGCATCTTCCTGACCTAGTCAAACCCCCTACCTCATCTACATCTTCCACAACTTTTTTCCCATGATAGGTCATCACAGTCCTCACATAATTCTAGGTAACTCTTTTTGTATCAACTATCGGAGGTTGGGTCACTGTTTGAGGACAATAGGAGCT
>NW_025881090.1:0-19552 GCF_002878395.1 Capsicum annuum
AGAAGAAAATTATGTGCCTCAATTGGATATAATGGACACAGGTTCCCCATGCAAATGAACTATTTCTGCAATGAATAGCTTGGCCTATTCCTCTCCCGAATAATTAGTCCTAACAGGTAGAAAGTGAGCTGACTTGGTCAGCCTATCTATAATCACCCAAATGGAATCATACTGGTTTTAGGACCTCAGAAGTCCTATAATGAAATCCATATTAATCATCTCCTACTTTCACAAAGTCAAAGCTATCTCTTAAGAAGAACCACCTGGCCTCATATGTTCCACTTTAACTTGTTGACAATTCAAATACTTGGCAACATAGTTAGCCACATCACGCTTCATATTATTCCACCAATAAAGGGTTTTCAAATCATGATACATCTTAGTAGAGCCTGGGCGAACAACATACCTCAAAGTGTGAGCTTTGGAAGGATTCTCTTCCGCAAACCATGGTACACATAATCTACCTTGATACCTCAAAATACCATCACCACCGATTTTGAAGGACATCATCTTCTGTTGACCCATATCTTTCTTGATCTGCATCAAGATGGGATCTTCAACCTGCTTCTCTTTAACTTCTACACAAAGGGAAGATTTAGCTATATCATGAACAACTATTCCCCCATCTTCAAAATCTAAGAGTCGCACTCCTAGATTTGTAAGCTGGTGAATATCCTTTACCATCTCCCTTTTCTCTCCCTCAACATGAGAAAGACTACCCATAGATAACCTACTGAGGGTATCGGCTACCACAGTCGCCTTGGTCGAATGATAGTGTAGGCTCATGTCATAGTCCTTTAAAAGTTCAACCACCGCCTCTGTCTAAGATTCAATTTTTTCTGCGAGAAAACATACTGTAAACTCTTGTGGTCAGTAAATATATCAACATGTACCCCATACAAATAGTGGTTCCAGATCTTAAGTGCAAAAACCACATCCGCTAATTCCAAGTCATGAGTGGGGTAGTTCCGCTCATGCACCTTCAACTGCCTAGATGTATTAGCCACTACCTTACCATTCTGCATAAGAACACACCCAAGTCCAACTCTGGATGTGTCACAGTATACAAAAACCTTTTGTACCCTCCGGAAGAGTAAAAATAGGAGCAGTAATCAACTTGTCTTTAAACTTCTCAAAACTATTCTCACAAGAGTAAGACGACAAAAACTTCACATTTTTATGAGTCAACTTAGTAAGTGGTGTAGCTATGGAAGAAAAACTCTCTATAAACCTTCTGTCATAACCCGCCAAACCCAAGAAGCTCTGAATATCGGTTGGAGTCGTGGGTCTGGGCTATTTCCTCACTGCCTCAACCTTTTAGGGATCAACCTTAATCCCCTCACTAGATATAATATGCCCCAAGAAAGCAATAACATTTAACCAAAATTCACACATGGAGAACTTTGCATACAACCTATGATCTTTGAGAGTCTGGAGGATAATTCAGAGGTGATTGGCATGGTCCTCCTCACTTTTGGAATAATTCAAGATATCATCAAATAAAACTATGACAAACAAGTCTAGAAAATGTCGAAAAGACCCTATTCATTAGGTCCATAAGGCTGCAGGGGCATTAGTCAACCCAAAGGATATGACTAGGAATTCATAATGACCATTTCTGGTTCGCAAAGCTGTCTTAGGAATGTCTGACTCTCTAACTTTCAATTGATGATATCCTGAACGAAGGTCTATTTTAGAAAGCACTTAGCACCTTGAAGTTAGTCAAATAGATCATCAATCCTAGGAAGCAGATACTTATTTTTGATAGTGACCTTGTTTAAATAGCGGTAATCTATGCACATACGCAGGGAACCATCTTTTTATTGCTCAAAAAGTACAGGTACACCCCAGGGAGAAACACTATGATGGATGAAACCTTTATCTAGTAGGTCTGCTGGCTGCTTTTTCAGCTCTTTCAACTTTGCTGGAGCCATTCTATATGGCACAATAGAGATTGGATGGGGGTCTAGCAATACATCTATGATAAAATCTATCTCCTTATCAGGTGGTATTCCTGGGATATCATCTGGAAAGACTTCTTAGATTCATTTAATACAGGGACAGACTGAAGGGGAAGACTTTCGGCATTAGAATCTTTAACCCAAATAAGATAATACAACAACCTCTAGAAATAAGTTTACGGGCTCTGAGATAAGATATGAAGTGCCCTCTAGGTACTAAAGAGTGCCCTTCCCATTTTATTGCTGGCTCATTCAAAAAAGAAAAAGTAACCTTTCAGGTTCTACAGTCTAATGTAGTATAACACGAATAGAGCCAGTCCATCCCTAGGATAGCATCAAAAGAAACCATATCAAGTTCTATGAGATCTTCCATAGTATCAATAGATAAAACACAATTTTTAGGCACCCTCCTAGCCACAACAGAATCACCCACCGGAGTGGAGACAGAGAAAGTTTCCGTAATCACATCGGGCTCAAACCCAAAACCAAAAGCCACATACGAGGTCACATAAGATAAGGTAGACCCAGGATCAAGCAACACATATACATCATGGGAAAAGATTTGTAATGTATCGGTGACAACACCTGGTGAGGCTTCCACCTTCTGGTGGTTAGTCAAAGCGTACACCTGATTGTGACCGCTCCTGACAGCTGATGTCACACCCTTCTAAGGCGGTGGTGGTGCCGAGGGATTTGCCTATGATTTTGTACCACCAACATTCCTTCTAGCAGATGGACAATCCCTCTAAAAGTGAACCGATTGAGCACATGAATAACATATGAATACGCCCAACTAATACCTCCCTGGATGACGCTTACCACAAGTCTCACACTGCGGATAAATATGGTATTGCTGAGCCACACTGCCCTATAATTGGGTATCCTGAGCTCTGGGTCCATAACTAGTCTGAAAACTCTTAGATCGTCTATCAACTAGGGGTCTGGGTTCTAGGGTGCAAGCTGCAGACTATGTGTTACTTCAAAACTTCTTATTTTGCCATTTACTTCCCCAGTTACCACTCTGTGGCTTATGGTTGTTCTGATCTGTTGTTCTAACTCTCTTTGCCTACCTGTCCTTCTCTCTAGATTTGGCAATTTTCTTTTTCTTCTCTTCTACCTTCTATATATGAACTGACAGCCTAGTAAATTCCATATCCCTATTTAGTACCGCCCCTTGAAATTTAAGTGCTAGATCATCAGAAAGGTCGGATGCAAATTTCCTCATCCGGGCACTCATGTTACCCGTCTTTCTGGTGCATAACGAGCCAGTTGGTTAAACTTCAGAGTGTACTCCTTGACAGTCATCTTCCCCTGCTTAAGATTCATAAATTCCTCTGCTTTGGCTTCCCTCAACTCTAGAGAAAAGAATAGGTCAAGAAAAGCTTCCAAACTCGCCCCAAACTGTGGGCTCAATACTCTCACCCTTCGTTTCTTCCCAATCATTATACCATTGATTTGATACATCTTTAAGCTGGTATGCTGCTAAATCAACCCCTTCTACCTAATCCACATGCATCACTCTAAAAATCTTCTTCATTTCGTCCATGAACTCCTATGGGCCCTCTTATACCTTAGTCCCAAAAAATTTAGCCGGGTTCATTCTCATGAACTAGCCCACCCTAGTAGCCTTCAAAGTAACAGATGTAGTCCCAGTATCCTCCGACCTCTAAGTTTGTATGGCTACCAGCTGTGCAAGCATGTGAATGGACAGTCTAAATTCTGCATTCGATATATCCCTAAGAGAGGACTGGGAATGATTAACAATTATTCTTAGAGCTTGAGGAGGACTGGTCGGGACTGGAGGTACTCCCAGAGTAGGAATAGGTTTTAGGGTGAGAGCTCTATTATAGGTCCACATCCCGTAAGTGGGATCGAACTCATCCGTCTATGCATTCTGATCGATAGTGCGACGAGGAGGCATGATCGATTTTTCTTAAAAGCAAGAGAGCATTGATTAGAGACAGATTAGACTCCAAAGCACAAACTAGATCACAAGATGGGGAAACATTCTTAAACACCTAGTATCCCCCTTCTCATAAGTGTGGCGTGCTACACATCAATAAATAAAACTCTACCCGATGTGATTTTGTAGACACCCTAGGAGCATGAACCATGAACCATGCTTTAATACCAAGTTTGTCACAACCCAAACCGAGGCCCTGGCTGTGATGGCATCCCAAACCAGGAAGGTTTGGATACCTTTCTAAATTGAAATCATAGACACCATTCATACATAAATAAGGAAATTCAAAAAATTTCAACAAAACGGAACCATGGTCATAAATCTAATATAAATTAAATAATAGAGAAAGACAATCTAAAACCATCTAAAACCATCTAGAAACCATATGCGAAATCTCTACTACATGATCACTAACACAATTTGACAATTGGGACAAGGCCCCCAGTAGACCAAAACCATATTTAATAATAGTTGTCTGAAAGTAAACAGGCCTTCAGGAATAAAGAAGGCTCACCAACTGGACACTGCAACCCTTCCTGATAAAATTTACTACTTTTTTGGACCCCTAGATTGAGCCTTAGAATCTGGAGGGAGGAGGAGGGGTCAATACAGATGTACTGGTATGCAAAATAATCAAAAATAAATCTTGTATATATATAAAATAGTTGGAGAGCAATTGGTCAAAATATCATGCATGAAATAGTCCTAAACATATGGGCACTTTTTGAAATTGTAAACCATTATTGTCAATGCCATTCCTGATCTTTGTATTACTTCTGAGTTAGGTGGTACACCCCTACAATTCCAAAATCCTATAGGCTGTATGGAATCCACCATTGACTCGGCAGTAAAGCCCCCAACCCGAGTGTGCCACAAGGGTTGGAGTTTCTGATTCTGATATGCCACACTGCACTAGGCCAGCCTAATCTAATGTACCCGGATCGGCAAATCACAATTTTGGGCAATGAGTTGTCTGAACTTATGCCTTCTTTGGAAAAACACCTAAACTCTCTTTGTGCAAAATTTTATCCTGTTCTGAATCATGCGTCTTTCTAGTTTCAACATCTGAAATGTCTGATTTCAAACATGGCTTCTATTCTATTCTGAATTATCATGGCATAATCTGAATTGGTGTCGTCACACTAAGACTTGCAAGTCCTATTTCTGAGCCATATTGCATCATGCATAATTCATTCATTAAAATACAATTTAGACCACCCAAACATGCAAGCAGTATAAAAGATTTTATGTTTCGAAACACAAGTCAAAACTATGCCGAGATTATTCAAACATATGGTAGTCATGTGTTCTTTTGGCAAACATGCTACACTATGTTATATGCATATTCAAAATTTATCAACATGCAGAACCCTTTCTTTTTATTTCAAAATCATATTCAAGTCATAGCATAAATCAAGACATTTCATATTATACTTTCAAGATGCAATTTAAAATAATTCATATCATATGGAAGATGGGAAAAATCATAATAAGAGAGGGGTTCATTATAATTCATGGTCTCAATTGAATATTCATCCTTAAACACGTACTTACATAAATATAGAATTTCAAATCAACTTAGGGGTAGGCCTTAAGACCAAAACAATGTCCTTGCGACTTCTAAAAACATGATTATAAATTATAAATCTAAAATCCTTTTCTTAAAACATGATTTCTATACCCATGAGATTTTAGAAAAAAACCATGTTCCTTGATTATAAAGAATAATGGCTGATACTTGAAGCCTACGGTTTGGGGATTCCAAATCTCCGATAAATTTCAAAAACCCACGGTTGAATCTTGAGTTTCTTGGAGGAGAAGTATCTGAACTAGGGTTTTTGTCTTGAGGGAAGTCTTGAGAATGTCGAATATTATGCTTGTAGAGGTCTTAATCTCCTATTTGGACATTCTAAGAGACTTAGAAAAAGTCCAAACTATCCTTGTTAACTTTTGAATGAAACTAAAAAAATTTAAACTGGGAACCCGATCTTATGGGCCACCGCGATGCGCCACTATCGCGGTGGCTTACTGGAAATTGATGAATGGGAATTTGGCGTACTCCGTAATGCGCCACCATCATGGAGTCTCAGTGGAAATTGACCATTGTCATTTACACCTTCTCTGTGATGCGCCAAGGATAGGAATGACGGTGTTTTATGACCAGGACTTAAATTATCCATAACTCCTTCACGAGTATCTGTTTTTGGACAAATCTTCAAAAATTTATCTACGAAAACTTTGGGGAATTACAAATAAGAGAGAGCATTACAAAAATAATTTATCATAATATATATATATATATATATATATAGAAACATATGGGCATAATCAGTGAGATTTAAAACATTCTCGTAAGTCATGAATCAACTCTTTGTTTTACTTCTAAGCTAGATGATACACCTTGCATTTATTATTATCATATGGGCTATATGGAATTCTCCCTTGACTGGATGGCCAAGCACTCAATCCAACTTTCCCACCAAGGTTAAGAGTACGTAATAAACACTAAGTATGCCTCCTTGAATTACATACCGTGTCATAAGAAATGATATATTATTCCTCTTTTTATGACATATCTTTTCATAAAAATGAATATGCCTCCTTGCATGACATACCCTTTTCATAAAAGAAAACCTGCATAGAAAAAATACGATTTTGGGTTGTGAGGTTATCTGAACTGGTGCCTTTTTTGGTTAACCATCTAACTCTCTTTAAGCCCAAATTTAGTCCTTTAACATCATGCTTCATGCTTATAAAAAGTTCACTTCCAAGTTCTATTCAGGGCACATCATAACAGGGTATCATCATACCCAGACTTGCAAGTCAGTCATACCTCATCATACCACATGCATAGCCCTTCTTATTCAAAAGCACAATAATGACCACCAAAAAGGATTTATTAAATCACGAGAGAGTTCTTATTTCAGAAGCATGTGAAAACTTATGCAAAACACTCTTCTTTCAAGACTTTAGCCTAAGGTGATCATCTCTTTCATCAATCACATGCAATTCTTTCATATAACACAAAAAGTATTTATAAAATTAGAACACACCCTCTTATTGTATCATAAAATGATGAAAATCCATAATTGATAGTGAAACATTTAAAGTTAAGCTTTTAACTATTCATATAAACAACCGCAACACATTAAGACAATGAATTTCATAACAAGAGAGGGAATTTCGTAAATCATTCTTTCATACAACTTCTCAAACTCATAGCATCCATACACATGAACATAATTATAGATTAGGGAAAACCCCTATAGTTTAAACAAGATTTCATCATAAATCGGGATTTTCAATGCATGCTCTCAAACCAATCTCAAATCTCATAATACGTGCATACATATATACTTGAAAACTTGTAGAAACTTTAAAACTTATGCTCATGAAATTTAGGATTTTCCCACATACATTTTGACGGATAAAATCAAAGGGAACGTAGAGAAATTAGACCCCCTGAAGCTTAAGTTCTACAAACCCTCGGCAGTTTCTCCTCTCTTTCTTAAGGAGAGATTATTAGGGATTTTCGGGAGGTGATATAATGATGTTATGTCATGGAATTTGATGAAATTAGGGTAATATAGTATTTAGGGGTCATTTATAAATGAAAGGACTTCAATACTCCTCCTACCAAGTCAATAAACCCAAAAATTGACGAATTTAAACCATCAGAGCATTGTGGAGGGTAATCTTAGCCATGAACTTTGTGTCGCGCCTCTATCATGGACCCTCACTGCCTCCTCAAAAAAATGCCCATAACCTTTCACTCGGATATACGATTGAGGTGACATAAGATGAGTTGGAAATAGGACACATTTATCTATAATTTGGTGGGTCTTAAGATTTAGAATTCTAAATATTCCAAAAGTTATACACGTTCAAAGTTGACCCTGGTAGAATTGAATTCCAAAAATTTGGTCGATAACAATAGTTCTTAGCTCCATTTTACTCTAAGTGTTTACTACAAACATTCTTATCCTCAAAGAAACTTTTCATACTAGGTTAATGATTATGAAACTTACCATTATATAGAAAATAATTGGGTTCAAGTTTATACACGTAGTAGCAATGGTTCAAATTCTAGGCCAAAAATGTGGGGTGTTACATTATCTCCCCCTTGGAATAATTTATTCTTGGGTTATGGATAGGAGTATTTTGAAGATTTAGAAGTTTGGAACAAAGTATGTAACTTCACATTAAGGATTAACCCTTCACAAGACACGTATAGGGATCCAAAAGACCCGAATAAATTATGTAAGCAAGAATCATGAGACAATGAGACTAAGGTAGTACAAGGGGTAAAAGATTTAAAGCTCCTCACCCCATATGAGAAAATCAAAGCAATTGAATTTTTTTTACCCATATCTGTGTCGCGGACCTTATCGCAAAACACAACCTCCATGATGCAGGGCTATCGCAAAGGATTACTGCTTCTATGACCCAAGACTACCCCAAAACCCATCCAAAAATACCAAAACTCTTCTGGGTTATCCTTTTAACATCTCCAAATTGAAACATATGAACATATATCATGATTTGTATAGCATAAATGAAAATTTGATGTAGTCGATTATTGAGACAAGGATTGCCACTTGAAGCTATTACTCCACATTTAAAGAACTGAAAATGGCCATGAGTTTGCGTAATCCTTATTACTTTGGATAGACCTGACATAAAATGAATCGGTAATATATAGAAATGCAGTTTCATGGAATTAAGCATGATATGAGGCATAGATGTGTGGATCATAAACATCATAACATAAAGCTTGATACTTGAAAGTTTGGATTACTGAGCGATATTATTACTTTTAGTGTTGAGGTCGAAACATAAACATTAGTATAATGACCTCTTAAATCAAAGTGGGAGGAGTTTTCTTAAATAGGAATGGATTTATCATGAATCTTCCCTGAGACTTTCCACAATGAGAAAATTCAAGAGCTACCTTAATTCATCATCTCCCCTTATATCAAAGTCACAATACTAGACTTAAGGATATAACCTCTTATTAAATCTGTACCCATAACTCCCAACACAACCAGGGGGTATCACTATACACATGAATTCTAGGCTTGCACTAATACACGATTATATGAAAATTAATAATGTATTGGTATGACATCCTCCCAGGGGCACTACTCTGAACTTTTGCTATCCTCTATTGCCATTACCCTACAACTCACACTCTCATGTGTATACATATCTACACTTTTTATGACATAACAATCCATTCTCCACTACTTAACATACTAACATTAAACCTCTACTTGCATACCCTTACAACTTAACAAGATTTTTAAAACTAGACCAAGAGCTCACACCATCTATCTATATTTTCCCCAATTCAACTCTAAAGAACACTATCTAGTAGCTCTCTAGGCTTCTCCCTACTACAAAATTCAATGACATGAATTAGGCACACATGAAAATTATCCATATAAAACCTTGTCTAACAACGTGATACCTGGGGGTTCAAATTATTCTTATATACATACGCCTTTATCCAATTAATGATTCAACTATAATTCATCATTTTACCCTAGTCCTTATGTATATATATCATAATTATCCACTTTTTTTCTACACGTTGCCAACCTAGACTATTTTACTCATCAAATCAAGCCTACTAATTCATTCCTACAAAACATGAACCATTAATCTTAAGCTACTGTTCTTACCACCATAATCCATATCTAAAGTTCAAGTCTATTGTCTAACATCTATCATGTATCATCAAAGAGGAATGCCATATATTATACTAGTCCATCAAATGGCAAAGTACCTTATTTCACCTAACTACGACCCACAAGTTCATTCTCTCATCGACATTACTACTACACCTTATAATCTACCACACACCTTCTCACATGTAGTAATGGTTTACAACTACTAGAGAAAAGACAATCAAGGGTGTAAAGTCATATAATAAGGATAGTTGATCTTAATTGCATAATATACCCCATTACTATCTATAACACCCTGGGTTTTTTACCCTTAGAAAATTTTCCAAATTTTTGGTCTGTGGAAAAAATACAACTAAAGGGTACTAGTCATATGTTGGGAGCATGGGTTGGTCATATACTATCCAATATTGGTTGTGGGTTGTATTGGTTTCTAAAATAGGTACAACTTGGTGGATGCGAGTCGTATGGTTGGATACGGGTTGTTTGGTTTGGATTTTCCCTTGAGCTATAAGATAGGGAATGAGTCATACCATGGACTTATATGATAGGTAGTGTTCAAAACTCTTTTGATTTTATTCTGTTGGGGTATGGGTCAAAGGTATAGGTCGTATGCTTAGTAAAACTTGGTTTGGGTAAGTTGTGTATTGGATAGTGTTGGGTCTAAGAGGAGGCCTATGGTACGAGTGGGGGAGGGTATGACTAGCATGGATAGTCGTACTACCTGATGGTAATTTTAAGCAGTTTAAGTTAGGGGTAATCTAGACATTTCCCCACTTATCTTACTAAGGCCCCACAACTTTTAACAAACTTGGGAGGTTATTTCCCCTATTATTCTATTCTTAAACACTTAGAAACTCTTATAAACACTCTCTAATTCTCTCTAAGGCTCTTGGGTAAATGAAGGCTAGGTTTTTCGTAAGGTGGGAAATTTGGGGATTGTATTGGTGATTTCTCACCATCTTCTTTATATAAGGCATGTTCTCTTCCCTCATTGTTAGTTCCAACTAAAGGAATGATTTTATGAATTGTTTTCCTAGCATAATTGTTGTGTGGTTTTGGTTTTTGAATATGTGTTGGGGATTTTTATTATAAATGCTTTGTTATGATTTTCCCATGTTTAGATTATGGAATTTCATATTATATTGATGGTTGGACAATTGGTTGCATAGAAATGGTTATTTGTCATTGGATTTGGTTTTGGAAACACTATGCCCCTAACATGTTTGATAAAATGCCTATGAAAATGCTTTTACTATATAATTGGACTTTTAATGGAACTATTGCATGATATGGTTTGGTAATGCAACCATAATGGCATAAATAGTTTAAATGGTTTGGAATGATTAATGGAACATCCTTGTGGGATACAATGGAATCCCCTAAGTAATCATAATAATGGAACACTTATGGGGTACATGGGACTCCCCCAAGTTAACTTGATAATGCAATCTATGGGTACATGGGAATCCCTTGACCTCTTAAGGTTTGGATAAGGATAATACTTGAAAGCTATAGTTGAAATAAAGATACCACTACTTATAGCCTTGGTTAATAATAATGGAATAATAGTTTGGTTGAATGGTAATGGTTTTAGTTGGTAAAAAACGACAGGTGTGATAGGTAGCTATGAAGGTGGGAGTCCAATAGACGAACAATGGAAACACATATTTTCCGACATATGGGGTTGGTCAGGAAGACCATATATGATACTTACGAGGTACATAAGATTTCTTTAGTTAAACTGTACATGTGTATCATGGAGAGAAAAGGTTACTCAGGAATCCCCTACTCTGATGGTATCTACGATTCATGCAACTATACATATCGGGGCCCGTTTAGGGGGTTACAACAAACCTATGTAGCCTATAGTTAGTTCTAGGATGGTTAAGCTTCACATACTCAGGTTAATGGATTTAAATGCATGCTAAACCTTGTTCTATTTCCTGGCATAGTTATATATATATATATATATATAGTTTGTATGCATATGGTCATTTACTTTGTTTTACTAGATGTTTTACTAGATGGCATTATTTTATCCTTATCCTGAGTTCATTCTAGCATTTACATGCTAACCCATCTTTGGGCGGCTGTATCCCCATGCGATGTAGGAACCGATCGTTCTACTCTTCCTGCTTAGTGATCGGACTTTGGGATCAACTTTTGGATTAAAGTGGTGATCTTTCATATTTTGAATGGCTCTATTTTATATCATGGATGTTTTTACATACTTTGGTTATTTTATGGATATTGATTTTTGCTATGGTTAGGGGCATGTCGCAATCAGATATTAGTTTTCCTTTAATTAGAGGCTTTGTGGAACTACTATAGGTTGGTATGGGTGGTGTCGATAGTGGTGTCAAAATTAGTATTGGCATTAGTGTTAGTGATGACATCGCCGCACTGATTATAGAGTGGAAGGATGGTTCCTAAGATCCTAATAGGAGGTTTATTTCGTATCTTAGAGAACAGATATTAATCTCCAAAGAGTTTCTCTATCATTTGATCTAGGTTAAATATTCTAACTCGGAAGGTCCCTCTTTGTATTCAGTTTCGGTGGTAAACGAGTTTCCTAGATGATCTTACTGGTGTTCTTCCGGATAAGAAGATTGAGTTTGGTATTGATTTGGTTCTGACGCTCATCTAATATCTATTCCTCCTTATAGGATGACTCCGGCTGAGTTGAGGGAACTCAAGGAGTAACTTAAGGATCTTCTGGATAAGGGTTTTACTCGTCCTACTATATCCCTATGGGGTACACGAGTGTTACTCATGTGCAAGAAGGATGGATCTCTTTAGGTGTTCATTGACTATCAGCAGTTGAACAAGGTTACGTTTAAGAACAAGTATCCTCTTCCAAAAATTGATGGCTTGTTTGATCAGTTGCAAGGTGCTAAGTTCTTTTATAAAATAGATCTTCAGTCTGGGTATCCCTAAGATGGCTTTTCATACTCGGTATGGGCACTTTAAGTTCCTGGTTATTTCATTTGGTTTGACAAATGCCCCGAGGCATTTATGGATTTGATAAACAGGGTATTCAGGAAGTTTCTAGATCTTTTTATCACTGTGTTTATTGATGATATTATGGTATATTCTAATAGTAAGGTGGATCATGCCAATCACCTCTGTGTTCTATTTCATACCTTGAAGGAGCAGCAGTTGATACCAAACGGTATCTACAAGAGCACAAAATAGTCCACAAACTCAGAAAAAATAGTCCACACGTACAAGACATCAAACGAGAACAACAAACACACTGACTTGAAAAATAAGGAGATAGATAATTTGACACAAAGAGAACTTATTAGGTAGTAAATAAAGAGTGTATTAAACTCTAAAAACTCTACAAAGCAAGTTAACAAGCACCAAGTTCTTAAGGGAACACAAGAGGAATGCGGTTCTATCAAGCACTCTCGTTTCCTTGCCGTTTCACAACACAAGTGGAACCTTTCACTTGTGATCTTCAAATGTTTAGTGGTATAATATCTTCTTGAGATGAAATATGATGTTCAATATTACAAGTTTTTTCAATAATGAACTAACTAAGGAACCAATCTAAAGAAACACCTTAAATAGTCTTTAAAAAAAGGATGGCAAAAGGACCCCTTTTCCCTTAATGAAGGGGTGGTGGGTGTGGGCTGTTTGGGGAAGCCTTGGGGTGTATTTCTTAGAACCTAAGTTCAGCACCCACATGTCAATATGTACAATCCCTTGGGCGAGTTCACAACAAGCTCAACCACATGCATTTTCATAAACATCCCTGGAAGTCTTTGTAGTTCACGAGCTTGACTTCTAGTAAATAGTTTCGAGATCGTGACACCTATATCATCCTCTCCATATTGAGAGGATTTTGACCTCAAACCCACGGTTTCCTCATCTTCAATGGTATCAATCCGTGAGAGATCACACATGTTGAAGGTGTTACGTACTTGGATTTCGGTGGTAAATCGATCTTGTAAGCATTATCATTGATTCTTTCAAGAACTGGGAATGGAAAGTCACCTCTTGGAAGAAACTTGCCCTTTCTTTGGATGGGAAACCGATCTTTCCATAGGGGTACCTAAACCCAATCTCCCAGCTCAAGCATAAGATGCCTTCTCCCTTTGTTGACTCGTATGGCCACCTCTTGCTTCTTCTTTTCAAGCCGCAACCACACCATCTTATGCAAGCTTTTCATGGCTTCGGCCCTCTTGTTTACACCTAAGCTAACAAAAACACCACTTTTCAAAGGAGTTAGATCCAAGGGGGTTAGGGGATTGAAGCCGTAGACACATTCAAAGGGCGTGATACCCATACTCGAATGGATCACCCGATTGTAAGCAAATTCTATGAGAGGTAGGTGATCTTCCCAAGATATCAACTTACCTTTAACCATTGAACATATCATGGAACCCAAGGTTCAATTTACTATTTCTATTTAGCCATCGGTTTGTGGGTGGCAAGACGTAGAAAATAATAATTTAGTTACTAGCCTACCCCACATTGACTTCCAAAAGTGACTAAGGAACTTAGAATCCCTATCACTTACAATGGTCCTTGGGATGCCATGTAACTTAACAAAATTTTCAATAAAAAATAAGCTACACTTGCCGCATCTTCACTAGTTTTGCAAGGAATAAAGTGTGCTATTTTGGAGAAACAATCAACGACAACAAAGATACTATCCTTACCCCTTTAAGTTTGTGGTAGCCCCAACACAAAATCCATAGAAATATCAAGCCATGGGCGTGATGGAGTGGGAAGTGGGGTGTATAACCCATGTGGAAGGAGCCTAGACTTAGCACTCCTACAATCCATGCATTGGCCGCAAATTTTGACAACATCTTTGTTCATCCTTGGCCAATAGGATTGCTCCTCCAATATTCTGAGAGTTTTATCAATTCCAAAGTGACCCATGAGACCGCCGTCTTATGCCTTCCTCTCAAAAAACTCTCTTCAAGATCTAAAAGGTACACACAACCATCTACCCCGAAACAAGAACCCATCAAATATGGCAAAAGGACTAGAATTCGAGGGCCTCTTTTCCCTACCCATCAAAGTCTTGAGGCTCTCAAACCCCATTAGCTTGGATGACAAAGTGGACACAAGAACATGCTTTCTAGACAATGCATGGGCTACCACATTATCCTTCCTCTTTTTGTATTGAATTAAATAGGGAATGGTTTCAAGAAATTCAATCCATTTGGCATGCCTTTTGTTAAGTTTATCTTGTGCCCAAAGGTGCTTCAAGGATTCATGATCCATTCTGATTGTGATTTCCTTGGGCCAAAGATAGTGTTGCCAATTGCCTAACGCTATAACCAAGGCATACAAATCCAAATCATACGTAGAGTAGTTTAGAGTTGCTCCTTTGAGCTTTTCACAAAATTAAGCAATGGTCTTTAAATCATGCATAAAAACAACCCCTATGCCTACTTTACTAGCATCGCACTCAACTTTGAATATCTTATCAAAGTTAGGCAATTGCAAAAATGGTGCCAAAACGAGCATATCTTTCAAGGTCCTAAAGGCCTTAGATTGCTCTTCACCCCACTTAAAAGGTTGGTCCTTATGGATGATTTCGGTCAAGGGGGCAGCAAGGGTACTAAATCCTTTGACAAACCCTCTGATAAAAACTTACCAACCCATGGAATCTCTGAACTTTCCCCATGGTTTTTGGGGTTGGCCAATCTTTAATGGCGGTTATCTTGAATTTGTCTACCTCCACTCCCCTCGAGCTTACAACAAATCCTAAAAACACAACTTTATCTACACCAAAGGAGCATTTTTCAATATTAGCATACAACTTTTCTTTCCGAAGAACATCAAACACACTCCTTAGATGTATATCATGTTCATTAAGGGACTTACTATAAACTAAAACATCATCAAAGTACACAACCAAAAACTTTCCAATAAACGGCTTCATCACATTATTCAATAGTCGCATAAAGGTACTAGGAGCATTGGTAAGACTGAATGGCATGACCATCCACTCATATAGACCAAACTTAGTCTTGAATACGGTCTTCCATTCATCACCCATTTGCATACGGATTTGATGATATCCGCTCCTAAGATCAACCTTAGAAAACACACAAAAGCCATTGAGTTCATCAAGCATATCATCTAGCCTAGGAATAGGATGAGGATACTTTACCGTAATTTTATTTATGGCTCGACAATCCACACACATTCTCCACGTCCCATCCTTTTTTGGCCTAAGAAACACTAGGACCGCACACGGACTCATGCTTTTCTTGATATATCCTTTGTTGAGGAGGTCCTCAACTTTCCATTAGAGTTTTTTTGTATCTATGGGTTGCTCCTATAAGTTGGCTTGTTCGGTAATTATGACCCCAAAACAAAGTCGATTTAGTGCTTAGTTCCTCAAAGTGGAGGAAGTCTTTGTGGCAACTCACTTGAAAATACATCATCAAATTCCTGCAAAACATTAGAAATAAAAGATGGGATAGGGGAAGTAGATGGGTTAGCATTTAAAACATTAGCCAAAAGTAGCATGGGAGTAGTATTATCATACTCTTTGAAGAGGTCACCCTTTTGAGCCAACATTACCATCAAATCCCTACACCTCAATGCCAAAACTCCCTTCTCACTCTCACCCCCACCCCCCTCTTGGGTTCCTCCTCCTTACCCATAGGTTTTTTCTTCTTTTTCTCTTTCCTTGCAAACTCTTCATTTGTTGATGTGCAACACACACTTATGATGGTGATAATGGTCGGAGGTTGTACTTCCGACCCTTGAACTCAAAGGAATAGTAGCTGGTTCGGCCATCATGCTTGGTCGACCTATCATATTGCCATGGATGACCCAACAAAAGATTAAAAGCTTCGATAGGAATGATGTCAAAAAGTACCTCATCCTCATAATTTCCAACTTTGAACCGAATCACTACTTGATGGGTCACCTTTAATTCTCCACAATCATTCAACCATTGGAGTCTATACAGACACGTATGTGGAGTAGTCGAAAATTTCAAGAGATCCATCATCGAGGCACTAGCTACGTTAGCACAACTTCCGCTATCAATAATCAAGGAGCACGCACTCTCCTTAATGAGGCACTTAGTGTGAAAGGGGTTTTCCCATTGTCTAGGATCATCCAATGCTTTGCTAATCATAACTCTCCGTACCACATAATTAGATACTTTAAGTTCACCTTCTTGAGGCTAAACCTCCTCTTCATCATCATCACTGGGACTCTCGACCTCCCCTCTCTCTCTATCTTAAGAGACTTCCTCATTTTCAACAGTTTTAAGTCCCAATTCTTCTCCCAAGAAATACGATTTCCCTTTCCTCAATATCATATTTCTTCGATTAGGACACTCACTATCCTTGTGTCCCCATCCATTGCATCTGAACAATTGGAATCCCTTGACATTGAAAGAAATATTTAGTTTGCCCTTAAACCGTGGAGGAGGTGGTTGAGCACTTTTGCTCATGGGTGGAGAGGTCTTGATTGGTTGTTTCTTGAATTTGTTCCACCCAAAACACGATGGAACCACTTCTTTCCCCTTGGTCCAACCCGAGGACCCTTGGTAGGCTTCAGTTTTGTATGCCAACCTTTCCTTGTTCTCTCATTCAATCTATAAAGCCGCTTGAAAAATCCCTTCAATAGTTTCAAACTTATAAAGTATCATGTGCGTAGAGATTTTCTTGTTTAGGCCGATCTTGAAACGGATGATGTCGTTGCTCACTTGCTCTCCTCTATGATCAAGTTTCAAGATGAGTTGTTGAGACTCGTCATAGTAGGCTGCCACGCTTTTGTTTCCTTGATTCAAGTTGTATAATTTTGCAAGGATTTTATGTTGATAGCTTTCGGTAAGGTACCTTTTCCTTACAAGATACCTTAACTGAAACCAAGGAGGGGGTTTCCCCTTAATCAATACGTTGCAAAAAATTTTGACATACTCCCACCACGCGGTAGCATATCCCTCAAAATGAGCAATGACATAAAATCTCTTCTTCTCCTCTATGAGATCATTCACTTGAAAGACTTTCTCACATGTGGATTCCCATACGAGAAACTCTTCCGGATCACTTTCTCTCTTAAAGATCGGGAGCCCCATTTTTATGGTATTGAGGCCAACATCCCTTTCCCAAGCACCTTAGCTTCCTCTACCTTCAATCCCTCAGTTCTTCCTAGGTTCTACCTTTCTACCTCTCATCCCATCTTCCATCAAATAAGGATCATCATACATTCCATACCCTCCCTTTCGATTCTCCATCGCAAATCCCTCTTCTCGCATTGGTGGGTTTTGGACATTTGGAATTTTGTATGGAGGATTGGAATTTAGTGTAGAGGTCTTTGGATTGGCTGATTTATTTTTAGAGGATTCGGATTTAAGGGTGGCATTTGGGTTTCAAATCCATCATGTGGGACTTGGGGATATGGAGAATGGCTAGGTCCTTCAAGGCTTCGGCCTTGTGAATAATAGTTGGCTTGAGGTATGGCATTTGGTGGGTACATTCTTTGGTGTGTGTCTTTGGGGGGATGTGTTTTGGCAAGTTGAGGGTCGAGAACTCCGTTGACTTTTTACCCTTTTCATTCGGTCACTAATAGAGGCCACTTCCACTCCCAACTTCTCAACCGTAGCATTCACTCTAGCCATGGTTTGTGAATTAGATGTTTCATGTTCCATGTGTGGTGTTTCCATTTGCAAATGTACCTACAAAATGAGAAAACGTTATCTGAAAATACCCTCACACACTCTTTTCACTCGACTCACCCACTTGGCCCTTCAAATGTTGTAAGCCGGCTATCAATCCTTGAGTGCTTAGGAATGAATCTACTCTTGAGTTAGAATGGATTTTAGTTTTGAAGACACAAGGAAGTTTACTATGAACTTGAACCAAGAACAACTACAAATTGCAAACGACCAAAGCACCACAAAGAATGTTGACACGAAAGACGTACTCAAAAACTAGTTCACAACTTAGTAGGTTGTTACTTAGTTATTAACTAGTATAGGAGAAAAATAGACAGAAACTAGTAGATACAAGGAAAGAAACTTAGAAGGTCCTATGACTTAAGTTTTGTTGTTGATGTGGCCTACACTTTTTAGTTTTGTTCGTTGGTGTTGTTGTTTTGTTGAAGTTTTATGTTGTCCAACTTGAATGATTAAATTTTGTTGATTTGGTGAGGCTTTTTCATTTTTTGGAGTGAAAAGTCAAGACTTGGAACTCTCTTTCCAAAGGTCAAGGTGTCAATCAACTTTCCACTAACTTGCACCAAAATGGCAAAACACCTTTTTGGCTTTGGTTTGTTCCTTTCCTGTTTTGATTCTTTTTGAAAAAAGGTTTGACACCCTTTTGGTAAGCAAGCTTTTTGTGAGGTACCTTGTCTATTTGCCTCTTTGGTGTTTTCATGAAACTACTTCCAATACAAACACAAGACTTCACTTCTCTCTTCCTCTTTCAAATCAAACACACCTTTTGTTAAATATTCACCTCAAGAGCATCATCAGCAACAATAAGAACACTTACGAAGAACAACAATATTCAAGCCATCTGACCTTCAACAACACTAAACAAAAGGCTTAAATATTGGACTTTAGACTCAAGTGTTCTAGGGAAACAACAAACTAACATACAAAAGTACTAAGACAAGCAAAATAACACCTAAATCTAGATACTTCTCGGCCAACACAAGTCACCAGATAACACCACTTTTTTTTTTATTTTTCAACTAGAAGAGCCCAAGATTGATGTTGTAAGAACACGACCAGCCTTTGCTCTGATTCCAAATGATATTAAACAGTATCTACAAGAGCACAAAATAGTCCAGAAACTCACAAAAAATAGTCCACACGTACAAGACATCAAACGAGAACAACAAACACACTAACTTGAAAAATAAGGACATAGATAACTTGACACAAAGAGAACTTATTAGGTAGAAACTAAAGAGTGTATCAAACTCTAAAACCTCTACAAAAA
>NW_025881091.1:0-2571 GCF_002878395.1 Capsicum annuum
CAGATGTATGTTGATGAAATGAAGAAAATTACATAGATTATGCACATAACCAATGAAGAAAGTGTAGAGCTGGCTTCTTATCGGTTGAAGGATGTTACCTATGACTGGGTGCAGATGTGGAATAAGGGTAGAAAGGAAGATACCTCTTTGGTGACTTGGCAGTTATTCCAAGATTCTTTCTTGGATAGATTCTTTCCTCTTAAGTTACTGGAAGCTAAGATAGAGGAGTTTATGAATTTGTGACAAGGCTCCATGTTGGTTAAGGAGTATTGTCTTAAGTTTAATAATCTATCGAAGTACGCTCCTAATATGATGGCTAACTTGAGGACTAGTATGAGCAAGTTTCTAACTGGGGTATCGAGTTATGTGGTGAAAGAATGTAGATCTAATATGATTAATAGGGTTATTGATCTTCCTAGGTTAATGATTCACATCCAACAGATTGAGTCAAACAAGATAAAGGAAAGAAAAAGAGTAAGAGGGATTAAGAGAGTCAAATCAAAGCAACAGGGGTCTGTTCAGACTAGATTCTCCATAGGGAGTTACCCTCAGTTTCAGAGACGTCCATTTATACCTATGCCTTCATCAGCTAGTGCTCCCATATATCGGGGCAGGCAGGAGCTCGAGAATAGGTCGGTACCTTCCTAGTCTCAGGACAGTGTAAGCAACCGGCCTCATCCTCCTTCGTGTGCTACTATGGTAAAGACTATTTTAGGGATTGTTACATTAGGCAGCGGGGCTGTTTTGGTTGTATAAAGTTAGGCCACATACTTAGAGATTGCCCATATGCCAGGCAGCAGAGTCGTGATGCCCGTCCCCAGAGTCAGGCTACCAGTGCCCCGCCTCCCGTATCCCGTCCAGTTGCTCCTCAGGGTGCTTCATCTAGTACTACTAGCGGTCAAGTCTAGAATTATTTCTATGCTATACTACCTCATCAGGAGTAGGAGGACTCTCCCGATGTTGTCACTGGTATGCTCCGTGTTTTCTATTTTGATGTCTATGTGTTGATGGACCCCGATTTGAGTTTTTCTTATGTGACTCCTCTGGTTGCTGTAAATTTTGAAACAGATCCTAAACTAATTTCTGAGCCTATTTTGGTTTCTACTCCGATAAGAGAGTCTTTCATTGCTAAGCAGGTGTATAAGAAATGTTCCATTACTATCTTTTATCGGGTTATGTATGATGATTTGATTGAGCTAGATATGGTTGACTTTGAGATTATTTTGGGTATGGATTGGCTTCACTCATGCTATGCGTCTATTGATTGTCGTGCCCGTGTGGTCAAGTTTCAGTATCCTGATGAGCCTATCCTCGAATGGTCCAGGAGTTCTATGATTCCTAAGGGTTGTTTAATATTCTATCTCAAACCTAGGAAGTTGATTTCCAAGGGTTTCATCCACTATTTGGTTCGGGTTAAAGACACTAAGTCTGAAACCCCGACCATTCAGTCAATTAATGTTGTTAATGAGTTTCTTGATATCTTTCTGGAAGATCTCCCTGGAGTACCTCTTGATAGAGAGATAGAGTTCGGGATTGACCTTCTTCCCGATACTCAACCTATTTCCATTCCTCCGTATCGCATGGCTCCCACGGAACTTAAAGAGTTGAAGGAGCAATTAAAAGATCTTTTTGACAAAATCTTTATCAGACCTAGTCTGTCCCCGTGGGGTGCACCTGTCCTGTTTGTGCGTAAGAAAGATGGTTCTTTGTGGATGTGTATTGATTACCGACAACTTAATAGGGTTACTATCAAGAATAAATATCCGCTTCTTTAAAGTGATGATTTATTTGATCAATTGCAAGGTGCGAGCTACTTTTTGAAGATAGACTTTAGATCCGATTATCACTAACTTAAGGTTAGGGAATGTGATATCCCCAAGATAGCCTTCCAAACCGGTTTGGTCATTTTGAATTTCTAGTGATGTCTTTTGGGTTAACTAATGCTCCAGCGGCTTTCATGGACCTTATGAACCGTGTATTCCGGCCATATATTGATTTATTTGTAATAGTGTTCCTTGATACTATTCTTATTTACTCTCGAAGTGAGGATAATCATATGGATCATCTCCGAATCATGTTGGAAACTCTTCGAACTCATTAGTTGTATGCTAAGTTCAGTAAGTGTGAGTTCTGGATGAACTCTGTAGCCTTCTTGTGTCTTGTTGTTTCTTCCAAAGGTATTAGAGTTGATCCTCAAAAGATAGAGGCTATAAAAAGTTGGCCTAGACCTATTTCTCTTTCTAATATCCGAAGTTTCTTGGGTTTAGCTGGTTATTATAGTCATTTTATTGAAGGGTTTTCATCTATTGCGTCTTCTATGACCCGTTTGACCTAAAAGAAAGTGAAGTTTCCATGGTCCGAACTTGCGAGAAGAGTTTTCAGGAGTTGAAGAATCGACTCACTCAGCCCCTGTGTTGACTTTGCCTGACGGTGTTGATGGTTTTGTGGTGTATTGTGATGCTTCCAGAGTCGGTTTGGGTTGTGTATTAATGCAAAAGGGCAAGGTTATAGCTTATGCTTCCAAGCAGCTAAAGCCTCACAAGAAGAATTATCCTACCCATGACCTTGAAT
>NW_025881092.1:0-1823 GCF_002878395.1 Capsicum annuum
GGGAACCCAATTTACCGCAAACTTTTGGAAGTCATTTCAGAGGTGTTTGGGAACACAAATGAAGTTCAGTACAACTTTTCACCCTCAAACAGATGGCCAAGCAGAACGTACCATCCAAACACTTGAAGATATGCTACGAGCTTGTGTAATAGATTTTAAGGGCAACTGGGATGATCATTTACCTCTTATTGAGTTTGCCTACAATAATAGCTATCATTCAAATATCAAAATGGCACCATATGAAGCTTTATATGGAAGGAAGTGTAGATCACCAATAGGATGGTTCGAAGTGGGTGAAACTCTTTTGTTCGGACCGGTTCTTGTTTATCAAGCCATAGAGAAGGTTAAAGTAATTCAGCAACAACTGAAAACAGCCCAAAGTCGACACAAGTCATATGCGGATAGTAGAAGGAGAGGGCTAGAGTTTTCTATAGGTGATTGGGTACTTTTGAAGGTATCACCAATAAAAGGGGTAATGAGATTTGGCAAGAAAGGGAAGTTGAGTCCACGTTATATAGGCCCGTATAAGATCACTCGAAGGTTTGGACAAGTTGCATATGAATTAGAGCTACCCCAAGAGCTCTCATCAGTACATCCGATATTTCATGTGTCAATTCTTCGAAAGTGCATCGGAGATCCATCACATATCACTTCTACTGAGGATGTGCAATTTGCAGAAGATCTTACCTATGAGGAAGTGCCTATTGCTATTCTAGATCGCCAAGTTATGAAGATGAGAAATAAAGAGATAGCATCGGTGAAAGTACGTTGGAGAAATCGTCAAAGGGAAGAGATTACATGGGAAGCTGAGGAAAAAATGAAATCTAAGTACCCTCATTTGTTCAAAGATGAAGAGGAAGTTCAAGAAACGGAGTTAGAACATTAACAAGTAATTTTTTTTTATATATTCATAGTATTTATGTGATTATGTGAATGTTAATGATGGACTTGAACTTGTTTCGGTTGAATAACTACGCTAACATTCGAGGACGAATGTCCTAAAGGGGGGAAGGATGTAACACCCCATACTCAAGTACATGTATTGGCATATTCAAGTACGTGTAGTGGTCTTATTTATATGAAATTAATTTTTTATTTTATTTATACCAGAATTTTCCCGTCGATGGTTCCATGCGAAGGTTATTGAATAAGCTTTCCAACGATATAAAGATTTCCAAAAAAGGATAGGTTTCGGATATAATCGAACACGTTCGAAACTATAAAACGGTGGCCGGGATATTTGGGAATAGTAAATGTGCAGGAAAATTTCCTGCACACAAACTACTGAGGCCAGCCAAATTTTTGGGTCAACTTCGAACGATCATAACTCCCTTAATATAATGAACTGGGAAAGATGCAACCTATGAAAAGAAATATCTTTGAGTCTTCTTTCCAATGCAATTGGTTTCATCCAAATCCAACTTCTGAGTAAGGAGTTATACTCGTTTTACTTCAGCGTCTCAAAACTGATTTTTAGGATCAACTTCAAACGACTATAACTCCTTGTACAGGAATAACTGGGTGTTCTACTTTATATGAAATGAAAGCCCTTTGAATTATCTTTCCAACGATACCAACTTCACCTAAATCCGATATCGGAGCAAAGAGTTTTGGTCGATCTACTTTAGCTTATCAAAACAGTCCACCAAAGGACAGATTTGACATTATTTAAATTTTAAAGGCATTTTGGTCATTTTCTATTATATTATGGACGGGAATATGTGTATATATACATGTATATGAGTTCAAAAACTCATTTTCATCATCAATCATTGAGAAAGAATAAACCCTAGCCAAATTTGACCTTTAAATTACTTTTGATT
>NW_025881092.1:1923-3511 GCF_002878395.1 Capsicum annuum
AGCCAAATTTGACCTTTAAATTACTTTTGATTCAGCCGTAGAAATTCCAAAGTAATCCGATAACTGCGTTTGTCGTCTCGAGAGCTTCAAACGGCACCTATTACTTGTGCAAACAGGATTGCATAATCAAGAGGTGAATTCTAAGGTATGAATATTGTTTGCCTTTGTTCTTTTCCATATGTATATGTGTGATAGAGGATTATATGTATTAGTTGTTATTGAAAGGTAATGAAAATAGGATTATGGACTATTTTGCATGGTTTGGTTGTATTGAATTGTGGAAGGTGGATATGGTAATTGAGTTATGAAAGGTGGATATGGTAATTGAGTTATGGAAGGTGGATATGGTGATATACTATTGAATTGGTGATTATTTATGTCTTGGCTCAATTTGGTTTAATAGATTGGTTGGAGGGATAAATGAATCCAAACTTGATATTGGAGGATGTTGTATGAATATGCATGGCATGTGAATATGATTAGAGTATAATAGGGTTAAAGTGACGCCCTTTATAGTGTAATTAAGGCTTACTACTTAACCACTAGTTTGGTGAATTCAAATAATTGAAGTGTGACGTTTGGTCGCTAATAATAGATTGCTATATATGTTTACTGTAGATAAGTAATCTGAAAAGACGGGAAGTCCATTTGGGACTAGTATTGAAGATTGACAGTCAGGTATGTAAAGCATACTCTATGCCATATCTTTGGCATGAAAGTGAACAATTGTTCTATTAAGAAAGTTTCCAAAGTTATTTAGTAACACGTGATCCATAATGGTTTTGTATGATGTCCTACGTTACCAATGAACTTGTTTTCACCCTACAAGATGTCAAGACATTCCAATACTTACTTGTTTTCCAAATCTTACATGTTTATTGCACTAATGAATGTCAGAAGGTATCCGGTTAGTCAAACAAGATCCATGTGCTATTAATAACTCCAAAACTTTCATTGATACACCAATAAGTTCCTACTTCATTGTTATGGCGTTGATGACTCCAAAACACTTCATTGATGTGCCAATGAGTTCTTACTTCATTGTTTTTTCATTGATGGTCTATTTATATGTCTCTTATTGATGTATCATTGTTTCAAAGTATCAAAAATACGGCGGCGATCAAAATAACAATCTCAAAGATTAATTGAACTAAGTGATGGAAGTTCTCTCTTATCGGGTGGTATCCCAGGAGCATAAGCCTATCATGGGTCGATCCCTATTTATGTGTTTATGGGTGGTATCCAAGGGGCATAAGCCTATCATAGGTCGATCCCAGTTGATATGTACTGGAGGCAGCCTAATGGTCACAGTACAATACAGTAATGATTACAAAGATGATAAGAACGATGGTAAAGTGATTGAATAAATACAATGTACAGGTTTCCACAAGTTCTAGTAAGTGTGGTCCACTCCTATTATGATTTATTCACTTGTTTCTAATTTCTATTGAGCTCCTATATCATATGTGATTATCTACAGCTTTACATACTCAGTACATATTTTGTACTGACGTTCCCCACGGGGGACCTGCATTTCATGCTGCAGGCACAGGTACCTCAGCTCATACACCGCACAAGTAAGAGCCAG
>NW_025881093.1:0-2974 GCF_002878395.1 Capsicum annuum
CTTTTGACCCTTAAAATATATATTTTTTGGAGTACGTTAAAAAAGGGGTGTGACAGCTTTTGGCGACTCCACTGGGGAACAAATGACAAGTTTTCAGAATTCGAGCTGTTTTTGGAGTCGTATTGGCTTTATTTGGCATTACGAGTGTATAAGATTGTTTTGTGATTTTGTTTTGTGTTATTGTTTTCACTTTGGTGTGTTTTTCGTGCTCTTTGTTTATATTATTTATCCTATGTGTTACCGCTTTTATATCTGTCATCATGAGTCTACCCTCCGGCCTTCTTTCTGCAACAAGTCCGTAGTACACGTGTTGTACACAACCTCTAGTTGAGTCACCCTTATCTTAGGGGGGGAGCCGTCGGTGTTATGGAGTAGGTGGAAAGTAAAACAGCCACTATCGACCATACGCTCCCCCGAACAGCCTTGTTAGTAAATCACAACGTAGGTCAGCCTTTAGGTCATGCTTATGTGCATCATACGGAGACTTAGCGGGACCCACATGGCCCTTTGTAGGAGACTCTCCTCTAAAGCATCCCTACGTGCTAACTGTTGTATTTTTAAGGGTAACGTGGTTATTTGACGGACTGATTTTTGAAAAATAAAAATGTTAGGAGTAAGGTGCTAGGCAAAAAAATGAAAACGAAAAAAATAATGGAAAAGCGAGTCGAAAGGAATGAAAAAAAAAAGTAATGTCGTTGTTTATTTTAGAATTCGTTATGACTTTTGTTTTTCACAATCCAAAAACTCTAAAAGATTTTCTTTACGTTTTGTAAAGTACCGTAAATTCAAAAAAAAAAGTTTTATTTGCCTTTTCTACTTATTTGTCAAAAACAAAAATACCAAAAAGATTTTTCTGTATAATGGGTGGTGTCAGTTTTGGTTAAAGTGTTTAGCTGAAAATCCAAAAAAAAAAAAGTTTTTTTCGTTTGTTTTTGGTAGTGTCTCTTAAGTTAAGGTCAATTTATTAGTTAATCTTTAATGTTTCAATCTGAATGAACTACGCATACCTGATTCCCTTCCCTCGGGTTGGGATACGTAAGCAACCCTCGGTGGGTCTAGTAATTTTTTGTGTCGGCCTTGGTCTTAGTATTAGCCTAGGTTTCTCGTCCCATAATCTAGAGTGGTTTGCCAAATAGACTGATTTCACTCAGTACTTCTGTTCGGCAAATTGGAGTCATGAATGTGGTCTGTCCCATCGACATATGTTTGCATCAAAAATCCCAAAGGATTGGGAATCTTCTACTCCTGTCGAATTTTTGAGATAACGTCTTGTGTGTTATTACAGGATGGATTTGTCCTCCAAGTCTAGAGTCCTAATGGTTGTCAAAGTGCCCAAAAAGTTAATCAAATGGTGGGAAATGTATAACTATGTTGATCAGCAGGAACTGGTTAAAATATTAGGTGACCTCACGGAACTTCTGCATATTACCCCTTGTCCAGATTTAATAGAGGCTTTGTTGACCTTTTGGGATCCGAGTGGTTTGGTATTCAAGTTTGGGGAATGTGAAATGACTCCTACTTTGGCAAGAATAGCCGGTTTGTTGCATTTGCTCTATATCGAGAAGGATATGATCTGAGCACGAAATCATACTGGTGTACGATTTTTACAGTCTTGTGGTTTAAAAAGTAAGGGTATGCGTTTGGGTTGTTTAAGTGATTCGTGGGTTTCCTTAGACTTTTTGTTCACTAGATTCGGGCCCTCGGAAGGTTTTGATTGCTTTTGGGATGAATTTCATGTGACTAAGGAGAAGTGGGAGAGAAAGCGTTTGAAGTCTTCACCCTTGCTTTGTTAGGTACTTTAGTTTTTCCACGAGAAGAAAGACGTATTAATACCCGTTTGCAATCTGTGGTGATGGCCCTATTTCATTAGGGTCAAAACGACAAGGGCATTAATCAAAAGGGTAGGTTCACTCTTATACCCATGATCTTAACAGAAATATATAAGGCTTTAACCGAAGTGAACGGGGGAAAGGGATTTTTCGAGGGCAGTAACCTGATATTGCAGTTATGGATGATGGAGCTTTTGCATGCACCCTCTTTAGTAAGACCAGACGTGTTAGATCGTTGTATTCCCAATCAAGTGAAAGCCATGGATTCCAGGTTGCGTTTGGACAAATTCTCGCTACCTGTGGGAGTCGAGGCTTGGATTGAATTTCTTGAATCAAGAACCGGGGATAACATTTTGTGGACTTATCTTTGGCTTCGTTCGAAGATAATCTTGTTGGGTTGTCAGACGCAGTTCCCTTTAGTTATGTTAGGGCTCAATTGCACTAGACCATACAATCCTTCTAGGGTAATGTGTCAGTTGGGCAGGCTGCAGGACGTGCCACCAGCAGTGGATCTTTTGAAGAATGTTGAGTATTTCAAGGACCAAGCCTTAGGTGAGAGCAAGTACGAGCAGTTTTGGAAGCATGCAACAAAGCTAGGTGTAGATACACTCAAAGAAAGTTTGGATAATCCGGGGTACACTCTGGGATATGGGGTCTGGCTTCAATCTATCCCTCGGGGTATCAGTCAACCTTTACCAGCGCAGCTTAGAAGGAGAATACATGAAGAATGCATAGTAGACGACCATCAGGATAAAAATGTAGGGTCCAAAGTGGAAACACTGAGAGTTCAGTTAGCAGATTTGTTCAAGATGGTAAAAAGGTGTCAGAATAATCTTTCCAAGTGCACTCTTCATGAGGCAGGGATACAGGCCCAAAGCTTCTTCCCCGGTATCAGGGTATCTTTACAGGATATGCTACAAAGCTTGAATGGGAGAAAGAGAACTTCGGAGGCAGGTCCATATCAGCTAGGGTCATCACGCAGAGCACCAGTCTGAAAGAGCACTTCTTATCTTTATTCAGTTTGAGTCTTTTATGTGTCTGTCATTGTAAGGTGGTGTCGCTTTTAAGTTGAAGTCAAGTTGTTTTTGGGTATTAGAGTCTTTACTAGTAATTTCACCTGTGTCGTCTTAGGGGTCTATAATGTT
>NW_025881093.1:3074-5958 GCF_002878395.1 Capsicum annuum
CACTTCTTATCTTTATTCAGTTTGAGTCTTTTATGTGTCTGTCATTGTAAGGTGGTGTCGCTTTTAAGTTGAAGTCAAGTTGTTTTTGGGTATTAGAGTCTTTACTAGTAATTTCACCTGTGTCATCTTAGGGGTCTATAATGTTGTTTCGTATTTGTTGTTTAGTTTTAAAGTGGTCCCAAACTTTTGTACGTTTTGTTGTTTTGTTTCTTCAAAATGTTTTGGTGTTACGTCTTTCCTTGGTTTGTTTATTTTCGTTTTTGCAAAAAAGGTGTGGGTAGTGTGTATGCACATGCTGCCCGAACTATGCAAGATCAGATTCATGTACAACATGATACGTAGGCAACCTACTTTTGGGTTCGATCTAATCATTTTGTTTTGTTCTTTTTCATTATTTTCCCTCTTTTACAGAAAAACAAAAGCCATAAAGAATGATAAAATAAAGGTAGATAACGAGAGAAAAGAAAAAACAGAGATGGATACAAAAAATGATAATTATAATAATAAGTGTAGAAAAATAAGTGTAGATAAAAATCAGGATGATGTTAAAATGACCTTGCTACCCGCAAAAGTTGGTAGAAATGAGCATGAATTTAGGGCAATTTCACCAATGTGATTCCCATGCTTGTTGTGTGCCCTAATCCTAACGGATGTCGTCTTTGATGAGAATGTTCTTTCAAATAACAGTGGTAGGTTTGCAGCACTCTGGCTAGTCACCCATACTTTACCAGATACAAAGCAAAGCTCGCCATGGCTAGCAGGGAGATTGAAAATTCGCTCATTGCCCTGGATCAGGATCACAGGGAAGAAAGTTCTGAACACAATGATGAGGTAGTAAGGCTCAGACAACAATTGATAGATTTACATCGGGCATGGGCCAGCGGAATGCCTCCTCCCCCGCTCCCTGAAGGTCTTGGGAATATCTCTAACTGCCCACCGCTCTCTCAAGCACAATTCTCTGCTCCTACTGAATCACCTGAGCACGCGTCGGGATTCACTCTGCGACATTATTATCCTGGCGGTTCTGGTGTGCCCTTGGCAGCTCTTCAATCAAGACCCGCTGTTCAGCCAGCGCCACCGATCACACCGGTATTCGTGGCTCCGCCACTACATGAAACTCCCATATATGTTGCACGTCCCATAATGAGGCTTCCCAGGTCTGCCAGTGAGCCAGTACTGAAGGTTTCAGATGGTCAGTATTATGCCCCGAGCCGACCTTGCAAATGAATGAACCGTATGGGTACACTCAACCACCTGCATTTTCATTTGATACGAAGAAATCTGTCGCAGTAGAGGAACAGGATATCATAGCCCAGAAACTGAAGAGTTTAGAGTAGGCTACGAGAAATCTGCAAGGGATCGGGGATTATAGGAGTGTTTCTTATAAAGATCTTTGCATGTTCCCAGACATCAATCTTCCCCCCAGTTTTAAGATGCCTAAGTTGGTGAAGCATGTAGGACACGACGATCCCGTGGCATACTTAAGATGTTATTGCAACCAGTTAAGGGCTGCAGGAGGAAAGAAAGAATTGCTCATGGCCTTCTTTGGCGAGAGTCTTTCAGATCTGGCCTCAGAATAGTTTATCAATCGAGATATCGATAAATAGAACAGCTGGGATGATTTGGCTTCTGAATTTGTTCAGCATTTTCAGTACAACATCGACTTGATTTCGGACGAAAAATCCTTGGTCAATATGAAGAAAAAGAGCACTGAAGGTTTTAGGGAATACGCGATAAGGTGGCGTGAACAGGCCGCCAGGGTAAAGCCTCCAATGAAAGAAAGTAAGTTGGTAAAAGTTTTCATTCAGGCTCAGGATGAGACCTATTTTCAATAATTACTTCCAGCAATGGGAAAGTCTTTTATGGAAGTCCTCAAAATAGGGGAGATGATAGAAGACAGAATTAAGACCGGCCGAATAGTGAGTTTTGCCGCTTTAAAATCCACCACACAAGTGATTCAAGGCGGATCTGGTACATTTGGAGGTAGAAAGAAGAAAGAGGATGTTGCGACTGTCGTAGCTGGAACCCATTCCTATCCGAAAAGACCACCTCGCCCCTATCCCCAATCCCAATCCCAAATCTACACCCAAGCTCCATATATTCCTCCCCACTATTACTACCCTCCACAAAACCCTTTATATTCTATTCCACCACCACCGTACCCAGTATATAGCGCGCAGCCATATGCCCAAACCCCTTCTTACCCGCAATGGCGCGCGCAAGCTCCACAAAATTGCTCATTCGCTCCACCAAATTACCAAAACCCCTCTAGACCCAGTTTTCAGCCTAGGCCCGAGTATAAGAAGGAGAAGGTGGTCAAAAAATCAATTCACACCTCTTGGTCAGTCGTATGCTAGCTTGTTTGATAGGTTGAGAAAGTTGAAGGTTTTAAGCCCAATTCAAGGAAGGCTTTGAAATCCACCGCCGAGGAATCTCGATTATTCTTTAAGGTGTGCGTACTGTTCTGATATGCCAGGCCATGATATCGAGAAATACTGCCATTTAAAGAGAGCTATCCAAGATTTAATTGACACAAATCAGATGCTGGTCCAAGCCCCGAAGGGTTTAAACATTAACCAAAATCCGCTGCCAACCCATGCTGAAGCCAATATATTAGAGTTGATATATGATGGGAAAGAGTCTTCGAGGGGTTATAAGCCTATTGTCAAGATACAGACCATTGAGGAGAAATTGGTGAATGTAGCAGAGTCTTTGAAAGAAATGTCATTGAACCAGGAAAGAATGAGAGAAGATAAAGCCCAAGAAAGCACAAAGAAACCCCTAATTACAGTACAAGGCGCCAGAAGGTATGTTGATTTAAGTCAGGATAAACCTAAGTTGACAGTGGTGGGAGCTCTGAGTCAGCCCGTCTTGACGGTGAAAG
>NW_025881094.1:0-2039 GCF_002878395.1 Capsicum annuum
AAAAAAAAAATATCTCAAGTCCAAATGGACTCCTCTCCTCCTGCATTTCGTAATGGGTAAATGAGGCTCACCCCTTCGAGCTAAGTTCGAAGTTTAAACCCAAGGTCCATTACATGGCGTGCGGGTGCTAGAAGATCGACAAAGAAGGAAAATGGGTCAAAACTCATTGATGAGATCACTAAAAGACTTGAGAAGTCTCAATTTTTATTATTGTCTTCTTTTTATTTATTCATTTAGTCATTTATTTATTCATTCATTTTGGCCTCGAAGCTAAAGTTGTATTTAATACAGGTGGGGCAAGACTCGAGCCAAAGGCTCGAAAAATAGTTTAGGACAGGTGAAATGGATCGGAAGCCCAACTAGACTAGGACAGGTCTCGTTGATTTGGGCCCAATGGTCTAAATCCTTTACTTTTTCCTCCCTTCCCCTTTTATGTGTTTATTTGTTTATTAGTTTTGTTTAGACTTAGTTAAAATCCCTACTAAGTCTCCTAAATCTATTTTACACAAGTCTTTTCTTTTTTTGAAAAAAATCAAATCACTATTTCAACAAATTAATCTTTTCGAAGTTAATCAAAAGACGATTTTCAAACAATCTGGATAACCGCAAGTTAGAGGATGTTTTAGGTGTCTTACACTTTCCTAAAACGTTAATAGGAACCGCTTATCTAGAATCTCTAACTTAAAACGATTTTCCTATTTTGAATCGTTTGAAGTAACTTTTATAAAGGTTTCTTAATTCCTTTTCAAAATTAAGTGGCGACTCTGCTGGGGATCTAACTAGGTTCTAACCAAATGTTTTATTTCGTCTTTGATTAATTGTTTATGTGTTTATGTGTTTCGATTATGTAAAGTTTAATTATCGCATCTCATGGCATTTTCTGCATCTTTTAAACTGTTTTGGGGTTTCGTGGATGTCCCGGCTCTTGTTGTTCAATTCCAAAATGTGTTGGAAATACGAACATCTTATCAGCACGTGAGTCATCTGACGCTGTTCATATTTTCAAACTCAAGTTGTCCGCTTGAGAACCAGTGTCCAAGCCCACTCTAGACACCGAGGATAGAACAAAACCAAAACCCTATTTTAGGCATATTCCTAGGACGACCCAATATCCGAGCGGGATATTGGGCCCATTAAAAAACCTGCCCTATGTATATTTGACCCCGAGTCAATCACAGACGAACCATGCTTATGTGTTGAAGAAATATATGCTTGTGTAAATTCAATCCATTATCCTTTGGGGTCAAGGAAAGGTTTATTTTGTCTTCTTTTATGTAGATATGGCTCAATTTCACTCTCGTGAAAAGTTCAAGATGGTTACCAAACTCGACGATTACCTGAAACTGTGGTGGGATTACATGGGTACAAAAGAGAGAAAGATTGTTAGAACACACATTGGGCATCTTTCTTCTTTGATCGAGATGGACGCTTGGCCCTAAATGATCCATGTACTAACAACTTTTTGGGATGATCCGAGCATGGTATTTCGTTTCGGGGATGTTGAATTGACCCCAGCATTGAAGAGGTATTGATTTGCTACGAGAGTATGGAAATGTGTTTTAAGAGAAAGGAGACATCGGATAAGAATATTTTAGTCCCGGATGTGTGGGATCGTCAAAAGATCAAGGAAGCATTTTTAACTGATGACGACACCTGGCTAGGAGAACGGGATGGAGAAAATATCACTTTTCATGAGTTTTACCATCGGTTCGAAAGATTCAACTCTTTTCACAAATTTGGGCATAAATTGGAGTCGGAAGCAAAATGGAAGGAAACGAGAGTTTTTGCATTCGCGGTAGGCCTACTTGAAACCATGGTGTTCCCATAGGGGGAAAATGGCACAATTCATCCGAGGGTTGTCACAGTGACCCATGCACTCTTCTTTGGAATGGAATACAATTCTAAAAAAGTATTCCACAACTTAGCCTCCATGATTGTCACCGACATATTCGCGCTTTGGGAAGATGTCAAGTCGAGAATCATTTCTTTCAAGGCTGCAACCTTATATTACAATGGTGGATGATGATGCATTTGGTGAA
>NW_025881094.1:2139-4999 GCF_002878395.1 Capsicum annuum
TCCCGGATGTGTGGGATCGTCAAAAGATCAAGGAAGCATTTTTAACTGATGACGACACCTGGCTAGGAGAACGGGATGGAGAAAATATCACTTTTCATGAGTTTTACCATCGGTTCGAAAGATTCAACTCTTTTCACAAATTTGGGCATAAATTGGAGTCGGAAGCAAAATGGAAGGAAACGAGAGTTTTTGCATTCGCGGTAGGCCTACTTGAAACCATGGTGTTCCCATAGGGGGAAAATGGCACAATTCATCCGAGGGTTGTCACAGTGACCCATGCACTCTTCTTTGGAATGGAATACAATTCTAAAAAAGTATTCCACAACTTAGCCTCCATGATTGTCACCGACATATTCGCGCTTTGGGAAGATGTCAAGTCGAGAATCATTTCTTTCAAGGCTGCAACCTTATATTACAATGGTGGATGATGATGCATTTGGTGAAAAATCCTAGAACAACACAACCTAATCACAAAACAAGGAGAAATCTGCTAGAATCTCACGACATGTGGTTATTTTTACACAAGTTCAAAAGGGAAGCATCCCACGAATTTTGGTTTAAGACTCTTGGAGAATTAAGAGAGGTGATGTCCAATGGTCCCTTAACTATCTTCATTCAGGGAAATACATCATTCGATGGGGCGAATGGCCTTTTTTAGTGCTCCCGGGTCTCAGGGGAACCCGCCCCTACAATCCTGCCAGAGTTCTTAGGTAATTCGAGATCAAGCAGGAGATGCCTCAAATAGATTCTATGCTCAGATTCTTCACTGAATATGATGAAAGTAAGCCCTTGCTCAAAGACTACATGATAAATGGATAGAAAAGGAAAAAGTGGGTAGAAGTCTCTTTTTGTATAGGGTATGAACCTGAAGCCAGCGATACTTACAAGGAGTGGTTGAAAAAGAGCCTCACCGGAGCATTGAATCCGGGACCAAATATGCCCACTCAGGTTGTGGATGTAGAATTCGAGCATCAAATTTGGCTTCACAGGCTACAAGATGAGTTCCTGAAAAGTGAAATTGCGCACCGGCAGATACACATGGAAGACGCTTTGACCATACATACATTGAGGGAAAAGTTGAAAAGAGCTAGGCAAGACGCTGATGATGCCAGGCAATGCCTAATCGATTTGGACGATAGCATGGCCTCCCTACTCGGCAGCATAGGAGAAATGACTTACGACTACAAGGAACAATTATGCGGGAGTCACCTTATCATCAATAGGTATCAAATAGCACATGAGGTAAACAAGGAAAAAAAGGCAAAAACAGATGAAGAAACCTCCAGTAGCTAGCTTTTCTATTCTCTCCTGTGCGGGAACTTATCTTCTTTCATGTTATTTCCTATTTTCCCTAAAAATTGTATCCTTGCTTCGTTATCTTTTGTAGGCATTTATTCCCTTTTTGTGTCTATATGAGTTGGGGGTTAATGGATTGACTTTAAGGAAGCATATATTTTCTTCAAAAAATTGTTAGACCTGAATCCTTGGCTCAAAAAGGGTCACCCCAATTAGGATACGCGTTATTTTAATGTCTTGTGTGATATAACTGTTTATTGTGCTTATATGCATTGGTTAAGATCAAAGGCAAGTTTATCCACTATGACCTACGGATGAATTTGGCTATGACTTGAACAACTCTGTGTGATTATTTCCTGTCAAATATTTTGCATTACTTATCACATACGGAAACCAACACATTTGCCTTTGAGTTGTTTTACTTTGCAGATAACAGAAATTACTCCGTATTGATAAACTGGCAAAACATCCCTACTTCACCCGATAGAAAGCACAGAAAATCCCATCCTCGGACCATCATTAAAAAATAACAGGAAATGACGAAGAAAGCGCACTGGCTATATGGGACAATGTGATAGCGGAACAAAATGAGATGATTGCAGAACTTGCAAGAAAGTTAGAAATGCTTCAGGAAGAAATAAATCGCACTCGGAATTTGGCTAACTTGGCCATCACCGTCAATGCACCTGCTCCGGGAGGACACGGGACTCCACTCCAAATTTCTCCCCTCAGTACCCCTATTCTCGAGTACCAACCAACTAACATATCATCCGGCTTCGCTCCTCCATTTGTCCAAAACACTAATCATGAAAATAATCCAGACGCCTACCATCCACAAAATCCATCCTCAACCCCATAGAGCTTGTCTTCAAATCCATTCCCAAATCCTTAAAACACATTCTCAAATCAACAAAAAGCATTCCCAAATCCACAAGATTTACTTCCAAATCCACAAAATACGGCAAACCTACCTTCGAATCCATCAAATTCATTTCCAAATCTGCAAAATCCCTCTCATATTCTGCCAAAATACTTACAAGGCCCACATAACCTTCCCAATTTCCAAAATGTTCTCCCCACTTACCAACCAAATTCCCTCCATCTACAAAATCAAGCCTTCCTTCCAAATCCCCCTCAAGCCATCATATCCCCTGATATTTATGAACTTTTTCCTAACCCCAAGATGGACCATTACGAGGAGAAGGAGAAGGAATAGAGGGCCCAGCATGAAAAGAATTTACTAGCCATGCAAGAAGACATCATGAGGATCAAAGAGTCTCACGGGGCCAAAGACCACGACGGTTTGGGGTATGACGATTTGTGTGTTCACCCAGGAGTAGACCTACCAGAAGGATACAATGTCCCTAAGTTTGAGATATTTGATGGTACCAAAAATCCAATGGCCCATCTAAGAAGGTACTGTGATCAACTAGAAGGGATAGAGAAAAATGAGGCATTATTAATGCGTCTATTCAGTCGAAGTTTGAATGATGAAGCCTTGGAGTGGTTCATGTCTCAAGAGCCAAAAAGGTGGACTGGTTGGAAGACATTGGCCAAGAGTTTC
>NW_025881095.1:0-2508 GCF_002878395.1 Capsicum annuum
TGTAAAATTCTTAGTTTTGAACTCACTCTCCAACTTGTGACTCACTATACGATTCATAAGATGTCTTGACGGGTCATAGTACCTAATTTGTAAGGTGTCCAATAAGTTTTGTCTGAGTTACTGTCTTGGCGACGACTTGAGGTTACGAGTCAGAAGGACTTTATATGAGTCATAAGTTACCAATCATTGGGTGACCAGTGTGTTACCCAAAGGATTCTATCTTGACTATGACTAGGACCCTATATGTCTCAAGGTCAATTGAAGAATTGTATGACTCAGTCGTAACCAGACTAGTGTGGGTGCCCATGGGTACTATCCAGCCTACAACTATGTTTCACGAGTCGTATGGTGACCATATGAGTCGTAAGGTCACCCATAGCAACTGGGCGACAAATTTTATTCTTGTACTAAGGGCATTTTAGACATTTTTCTCTTTCCCTAAACATAACCCAAAACCTTAAAACACTATTGGCACTTCATTCCTATCCATAAAACATCAAAAACATTCTCTCAAATTCCTAAGGCAAGAACAAGCTAGGGTTTCTCATACTTGGCTATCCAAAGCTTCAAGGGTTGAATTCTCTCCATAACTCTAAATATTTCAGGCATGTGACTCTACCCTCAAACTTGTTTTACTGAAAGCATGAAATTATATGGTTGTTTATGCGGATTTGAATGTGGATTTTGATATGGGTTGAGGATTTTGGCATTATTGACTCTTAAATTGTTTTCATATGACTTATTATGCATTGCTTATACTTTATTAATGGTTTTGATTTTGTGGGGTGCATAGGCTTGGTGAATAAACTAAGGGGTCATGGTTTTCTCCAAAATTGATGATTTTTCCTTGACATATGATTTTGGAAATTGTGTTCCCTCAACCTATTTGTGAAATTGATATTGAATATGGTTTGTAACATAGGGTGACTTGCTCACTTATATGAATGCATTGACATAAAAGGTTAATGAACCACAGATTGATTTTATTGAGCCTTGGGGTTTGTGGATTCCCCGTATGAATGAATAAATGAACCTAGAGGGGTTATGAATTTTCTCATGTGAATGATTAAATGCCATGACATGATAATGTTAACTTACAAGTAAGGTTGTTATGACGATACCAACGAGATGCCTTTATGAACGAATTGGTTCAACTAATGTGAACATGTGCTAAACAATTTAATTAGGATTAAAAGAGGGATTCTTACCGGGCCATGAAAGTGGAGGTCCCGAGGGTCAAATACTGGAAATCGTGATTGCCGAGCAGGGTCTAATAATCGGGTGTTTTGAGTCCCCCTTATTATATTATTGGGAGGTTTGATTCCCCCATGTTAAATGACTAGATTCTTAAGTCACCTTTGATATATACCGGGAGTTTTGAGTCCTCCAAGGTGCATATGTGCATATGATTATTCTCTGATTCGTGCGGCTAAACGCACTGGGGCCCTTTCGGCTGGAGGAGAGCTGGACCCATATAGCCCGTGGGTGACTTATTATGATAGTTATGTACACAGCCCAGGCTAACGTTTTAAAGTGCATGCTAAACCTTGCTTCCTACCTCAGCACATTATATATAAGTATATGCATATGCTTGTGCGCATTTGGATTTTTTTATTGGTTTTGAATTATTGATCATGGTTAGGGGGTGTCAAATAGGTGGGTTGGGTTGAGATTGAAATATTAAATTGGTTGAATTCGATATTGGGTTGGGTAATCACTCGCTCAAATTTATTTTGGGTTGTAACGGGTTGGGTTGAAATGGGTAAAAATCAGGTTGGGTCTTGACTAGCCCGATTTGATCCACTTAGTCTAAAAAATATTGACATTTTGATATTTACCCCTTTTAAACTCAACTCAAGAAAACAAAATTAGATGGGGTTGAGAAGTTGGGTGGGTTGGTAGAGAGTGGGGGTGGGGTTGGTGTAAGAATTTTCTTTTTAAATTTATTTTTTCTAAAATAAAAATTTATTTTTTGGGGAAGGGTGTGGGGTAGGGGGTTAGGATGAGGTTAAGTTAGGAATTTTTTTTTAAAAATAACTTTTTGGGAAAAGGGGGGGGGGGGGGGGGGGGGGGGGGGGGGGGGGTTAAGGGGTGATGGAGTGGGGTAAGATTTTTTTAAAATAGTTTATTTAAGAAAAATAAATTATTTTTCTTAAAATTTAAGAGCGAGGTACATGTGTGTGTGGGGGGGGGGGGGAGGGGGGTTAAGGGTAGGCAAGGGATGGGAGTTGAGGTAAAAGATTTTTCTCTAAAAAAATTTACTTTTTTTCAAAACTATATTTTTTTGGGGATGGGGTATCATCATATGAGAGGGGGGGGGGGGGAGGGGGGATAGGGGTTGGGGTAAGATTATTTTTATAAAAAATAAATTATTATTTATTTTTAAAAAATATATCTAAAAAATATCTTTTTTGGGAGAGATAGGGGATGCGGTGAAAGGAGAAGGTAGGATTTTTATCTAGAGGTAAGTAAAGATTTTTAATTGTTTTAAAAAATTAAAAGAATTAA
>NW_025881096.1:0-4686 GCF_002878395.1 Capsicum annuum
TTATTCTTGCTCCTAGAGAATCTACTATTTTTGCTTCATCCCAACTTTTTATTATTTTTGAACTAAATCGTTCAGGTAATTTACTAAAATATAATTTTCTGATTTCTTTACTTTCTTTTGTATTATATGTTCTCTTATAATAATATTCTTTAAATGCGCAAGTATATTCATCTACATAGCACATATTACATATTGTTAATTTTAACATTAAATTTTATTTGCATTTTTCTCTTCGTTTTGTTCTTCTTCTGTTGTTGTCATGCTACTAAATTCATCTTTTATAGCTGTTTCATATTTTTTTAATAATTTTATAGGTGTTAATTTAGTTTTTATTGTTGATGATATTTCTTTTGTAGGTTTATCAGTTCTTAATACCCTTTTACTATTTTCAGTTAGATTTAAAAACCATAATTTCACTGTTCCTATTAGTGTTCTTTCTATATATTCTGATGCATCTATTATATTTATATTATTATCTAATAATTATTTTATCATATATCCTATCCTTAATTTTATTATTTTTTCTGTATCTATTATACAATCTAAGTCTAAAACGTTATAATTTTTATTAACTATTTTTTTTTGTGTCCATTTGTCATATTCATTCTTTAGATTATATCTTTTAAACTTATTCTTATAATATGCAGGTTTTTTTATTTATGATATTCTAGGTATTATATTTTCATCTTCTTTTTTATCAAGAGTGTTTATTTCCATGTTTATATTTTAAAAGTTTTCTTCATTAATTACTTCTTGTTTTTCATTGATTTCTAAATTTTTTGTATTTGTTAAGATTTCTGTATATGTTTAACTATCTTCTGAATCATAATTAGCTGTTTCTTCAACATCTATTGTATTAATTTCTAATTCCTTAGTTTCTATTTTTTATTATTTATTTCTAATTTTTCTTTAAATTGATTTATCTCATTTAATAATTTTTGTTTTTTATCTTTTTCTTTTTTTCGTTGTGTCTTTTTTCATACAAATCTTTTAACATTTGTAGTTCTTTTTCTAAATCAGCAATCCTACTATTCTTAGTTTCTTCTATGTTTCATATTTCTTGTGTAGTTTATTGTTTTATTTTTTCTATTTCCTTTTTCTTATCTATTTCTTCATTTTCTTTTTCTATTCTCATCATAGCTGTCAATTTATCTTCTAATTTTAATTCTTCTTCTTCTAATATTAAATATAAATGTTCCTCTATTTTCTGATACCTTCTTCCTATATTAGAAAATACTATTTTTATTTTTAATCCTTCACGGTTTTCATATATTTTTTTATCTATTATAAATTTTTCTTTGTTCATTTTTATTTAATTGTTAATAAATCATGCTGGTATGTATATTCTAGATTATCTATTGTCAATTCTAAATTTGATATTTCATCTTTTTGTGCATTTATTAAATTTTACGAACTTCGGCAATTATATTATACTGTAGTCTATCTATCCTTATTTTTAATTCTTTACATTTTTCAAATATTATTTATTTTAATTATTTATATTTTGGTAATTTTTGTATGTTATTCATCTAAATAATATTTTTGGAGAATATCCAAATCTAGTTTTATCAAATAAGTCATAATTAATAAATTAATCAAATAAATTCAAATATATACTACTTTTGTAACTTTGAACAGCATAGGCTCTGATAACAATTGTAGGGGGGCGGATATAGGCGCGGTAACTTTACTAGAGAATAAGTACTTATTAGGTAGTCTTACTCTTTTTCTTTTATTACATCAAATATATTATTATCAAATATTATTTTTTGATCTGTCCTGACAAAAACTATTAATGCTTTAGACTAATAATAGTCAAACTATACAATAGTTTCTCCCAATTGTAGGGGGTGCGGATTGAGGCGCGGTAACTTTACTAGATAATAAATAGTTATTAGGTAATAAGTATTTATTATTATAAAATGTTTTTTGTGACTATTATTGATTGGATTAATTTTCATTTTTATCTTCTTGACTTAAGATATTTTATTTATTAATATTCTAAATTAGATATTATCGTAATTAAATTATCTAGTATTTTAGGATCCTCATTAGTATTATGTAATCTTTTGTATTCTAGGTATAAACTATATAGTTTATTTTTGATTTTTTTTAATAATTTATTCCTTTCGTAAGATGTATCTATTAATTTATGTAGTTGTTAAATGCTTTATAGTAATGTTCATTAACAGTTTTTCTTCGTTCTTGTATCTTTTATTTCCGTACATCTTATTACCATTTTTAATTTTACTGATATTCATATTTTGGGGGGTGATTAAATGGTAGTTGATTAAATACTTTGCTATAATATTCGTTAATTTTTTCTCTTAGTTTTTGTAAGTCTTGTATATTATTTTTAAGATATTCTAAATATTCTATTTCTTTTGTTTTAAAATATTCAATTAAATTTGTTTTTATAAGGTTTTCTATTAATCTTATTTCTTCCATATCTTGTTTTCAATATTTTAGATATTCCTAGTTTATCATTTTATTCTTCTAAAGTAAATGTATAATAATCTATTCTATTAGTACTATATTTGATATCTTGTTTGAGGTTATTAATACTACTAACTATTTTTTCTTGTTCTTTTCTTAATGAATTTTTTTAAACTATCTAAACTTTTATCTTTGCTTTTTTCTAAATTTTTCAAGGTTTCATCTATCCATTTTAGTTTTTCTATTAGATGTTTCATTATTTCTCTAATTTGTTTTCTATAATTGATTTCTTTATGTAGGTCTTCTTGGTTTGCTCTAATTTTCTTAATATATTCTGATATTTTTAGTCTATATAATATCCATCTGAATCTAAATAATATTGATGTTCATAATATATGCGTAAGTTTTCTATACTGTTTAATAATTCTTCCTCTTTATAATCTTGTAATTTTTCCTACATTATTTTCTTTATGTCAATAATTTCTATATTTCTAAGTATATATAAAACAAGTATTTTAATAGCATCTGTCATTTAGGCTTGATTAAATGCTTTTTCATAATATTTACTAGTTGTTTGTTTTAATCTAAATAATTCTTGCATATTTTCATTAAGAAATTCTATATATTTTATATCTTTAGTTTCCATATATTTTTTTAAATTTGTTTTTATTTGTTTTTCTACTAATTGTATGTTTCTTATATGTTTTTCCCAAAATTCTAGATATAAATAATTTATCATGGTTGGTGTGTATGTAAGTATTTGTAAGAGTAGTTAGGTATGTGTGGTATGTAATTTACTCTAGTCATATAATCTTTTTCAAATATTTTTTCTAATATGATTTTTCTTATATCTGTTATTTCTATATTCTTAAGCACATACAAAATAAGTATTTTAAATTTATCTACCATTTTGTCAGATAAATAATTATTCATTTTTCATAAAAAGCTATTATCAAAATATTTCTTCTATCATATACATAACAAAATATGATCATTTTAGATTACTATATACTAGATTATTCTTAAATAACATGTTCGTCGACTACTATTTGCATGGTAATCCAGATACTTTTTCCTTAAACAACGCCTCTACTCTGGCTACTCTCCACCACGGCTTCTTGCCTTATTGGTTTCACCTTTAGGATGACATAGTTCTTAGGGATTTTTCTTCATTTTCACTTTGCTAATAAACTTCTTAACATGCTATTCTTCGAATAATTCTACTATAAAGTAACTAACATGAACTTATTTTATTATATCATGATTGTTAGGAATTTATGAATTTAGCTATTCATAATTGTAAATGAATATACATGTTCTGGTAGGTTTGATAATTCTAAGTTTTGTTCCTCCATAGATTTTTTCAGTGAAATATACCTGTTTTTAATAAATAAGCAAAATATTTATTGTAGACAAGACAGAGTTTTTTGCTTCAATGCATGAAGGCTTACTTTCATTCTGCCTTTCTCTAATTTTACACTTTTCTTAAAACTTTACAAAAAATCCCAACCTACTTTACTATACAAAAAGTCTTTCTAAAAGACAAAAACTATTAATGCTTTAGACTAATAATTGTCAAACTATACAATAGTTTCTAATAATTTACGTAAAGAAAATTGTGAAAGTTTGTTACATGTCGCTTTCACAATTTAATAGTTTGTCTTCTATTATTGCTCCGTTGTTGTCTTCTTTTTGTCGCTTCTGCTGCTTTTTTATCTTCTTTCCAGTTGGCATGCTTATCTTCTTGGTTGATTTTTTTCTTTTATTCTAGCCGTACGTTTGGGACAATATTATCTTCTCTATTACATCTTGAACATTACTGGTCTGAATATTTGTGTCCAATTATCTTGCAATATCTTGTCAGTAATCCGTCTGAAATAAATTCTTTCTTAATTGATCTTGCAGTAGATTATTTTTCTGGGTTAAGTAAAGTTATTATCCATTGCCTAACATCTTCCATATCTGTTGGTCGTAGTTATTTTGAATTTGAATAAATTATCTGATGGTCTCTTGAATAATAGCTCCATATTCGGTTTCCATTGATATAATTATTTGATAGTTCTTGAATAATTATAGCTAGTCCAATAAGTCATTTGTTTGCATAAAAATTAGGTATCTCAACTCTGGGTATCTCTGGATGGTGCACAATATCTTCTGGTATAATCATATCTCTGGTTAATCTACTTTTACAACTTGTATAAAAGGTTTTATCTCGTCGTATAATATCTCTGCTGGTGCAGTATAACACTT
>NW_025881097.1:0-2159 GCF_002878395.1 Capsicum annuum
GCGCACGTACATGGTGCTTTCATTTTATGTACTTTTGGATGTATGCAGAGTGCTACTAAGATGTTGCCAGCGGATAAGCCAGCGACGAGGCAGGATGCGGAAGGAGTAGTAGGGGCAGAGTTACGGAACAAACCAGACATGTCCACCACTCCTGGGGGAGTCGCTGCTTCCGTCACTGTAGCTGCCAGGATGAATGAAAGGAGTCAACAACAACAATCTTAATTTTCTGCCTCATCTACAACATCTGGTTGCTTTACCTTCCCCAGCTTGAAAGTTCAGACTAATATCTCTGTCTTGTGCCTTGTCGAGTCTTTCCTTTTTTTTGGTTGTGTTTTGTGGTTGCCTTTGGACTTGTAAGCAACCAACATACAGTTCTGCTCGTATGTATGCGTTTACTTGGCCACAGTATAGTAGTCGGATATAGTCGAACAACTGTTTTTTTTACATGTTATTAATGTTGTCATTTAATGTCTGCAGCCACTGTAATTAACTACTGCTGCTCAAAGTTACCTGGTTTGCACTTTGCAGCACATTTCTAGTGAATTTTATTGTTTTAAAATACACTTTCAAATTAGAGATGCAAAGCGGTCTCCTAGTTAGGAACACGATATCTATTCAAATTTATACCTTTCCACTTGATATTTTATTAAGCAAATACTCTCTTCGTCTAAAATTATTCGTTTTATAATTTTTAATTTAATTTTTTATTTTATTTATTTTTTTATTAATCAAGAAGAAATAATCTCTTCGTCTAAAATTATTCGTTTTATAATTTTTAATTTAATTTTTTATTTTATTTATTTTTTTATTAATCAAGAAGAAATAATTTTTTTTTTCATGTTTTATCTTTTGCATTAATTTTTTTTTTCAAATTAAAATGTAAACATCATTTAATAAGTTTACTATGATAAATTAGGTATGCTATTGATTATTTTTCTTAATTAATGTATCATCTCAATTTGAAACGGGTAATTTAGGACGGAGGGGAGTACCGAGTTACTCGAGGAATAAATGAGTCATTTTCATCCATTATCAAATTTGGGGCTTAGTATATTTAAAGTCGAAAGTTGGAGAATTTGATTTTCCACCAGGAAGAGTATTAATGAACAGACGAGTTTAACTTATTTCCCGTCAGTGGAAACATAATTTTACACCAGTAGGCAGTAAGTTTAATAGGTAATATTTAGTTATCACATTATTTTTTAAAAATTATTTTGTTAATTATTTGGTTTTTTCCTCTTTCCGCTCCTTTTATCTTTGGTCTTGCTATTTTGGTATTTACCCGCGTTCGTTCTTTACACAAAGTATAGTTCAATTAACTTGGGAGAAGAACTAAGGTCTTTTATTCTATTCTTCTTAATGGATGCATAATAAATGTATTTAATAAATGTCGGTATAAAATAGGACAAGTATTAAATTAAAAGCTAATAAAAACAAGTACAGAAAGAATGAGTAATATATTTCATTCACTATTGTGTATATGTATATATATATCAATACAAAGGGGAAAAGAGCCATATATATAGGCCATAAGTATATAGAAAACCAATTTGCCATATATTTGGGCATTAAGTAGACGCTTCAACATTTTGGCTACTTGCGCATAAGAATTTTTTGACTCAAATAAGCCATTTTATGAAGCAATTCACCAAAATAATATGCTTTATAAAAAATTTAAAATTTACAAAACTAGTATATACGTAGTTGTCAGTAACGTTTTACCTTATTATTTTATTAAAAATATATCAGGGTCAAAAGTAACGGAGTAAAAATTTAACGGACCATAAAACGTTACTAGTAGTAACGTTTTATGGATAATTCGTGACTGCCATTCTCTTTTTTTTTTTTTAAAAACAAATAAAAATGAGACTTCAAGTATTTTCAAGTGTAGCCGTTTCCCTAATTTTGAAAGAAATCCCCAATTCTCTTCTCTCCCTCTCGTCTATGTCTCTCATATCTCGTCTCTCATCTATGGCTTCTTAATTTGTTTTTTTAGCAATTTCAATCATCTGTGGTTGATTCAATTGACAGTGCAATCTCTTTCATCGAAGTAATTAATCGTTCGTGTTTCAGATTGCGAAACCCTAGCCTCAGGTTTTGGTATGAATATATTCTCTGTTCTCCTTGCCTCAACTTGACTCTCTATTTTAAACTTTATA
>NW_025881098.1:0-1614 GCF_002878395.1 Capsicum annuum
CTTATGAACACGTAAAGATGAACATGAAAGCAGTTAGGTAGAACGAAGGCAAAGCTAAAAACTTTCCGTTACAATGGGTCAAAATAGGATCAACCAATTTATTCAATATTAAAAAAAAAGCTAACACTTCATGAGCGACACATGAGCAGAAATAGTCAACCAACCTCTTATGAAGAAAAAAAATAAAAAAATATTATCATTCCAATACCCATAGATGTTTTATTATATAAGAAAAAAACTTGGATGGGAAAAAAAAGATTGAAACAGTAGTACATGGGGATTTCAATAGAGATTATGAAAACATGAGCAAAAAATCAATCAGTCGCCATCACGACCTACGACTTTCAAAGCCTCTGCAATAAATAACCACAACGTCCTACAAAAGTCTAGAACACTATTATACGACTATAGAACGACAATAAAGAAGAAAATATCAAAATCAAAAATGGGCGAAGTGTTACCTGTCTGTTTTGGAGTAGCAAAATGAGACTCGAGTTAACACCGAAATGACACCACCGGAAGCTTTGCTTTGATTTCGAGGACTCCGAGTAGTCAACCATGTTTTTGAAAAATATTTTTACTAAAAAATACCACTTTTGCTTGAGAGTAATTTTTTCTCCTCCCCCCCCCCCCCCCCCCCCCCTTCAATTTTGCTCCTAAACGTGTTTTTTATAGAAATGGTTGAGGTTCAGCTTCTGCCCTCTAATGATGTGTGATAGGGATTTTCAGGGGTAATTTTGGAATATTTGAAGTGAGATCTTTTCAAATTTTTGGATGAGGACCGAATTTAAACGTGTTCATTTACTCAATTTTGGAATTCTCGAAGGAATTTTGAATTTGGGAATCTTGAGCAGAAAATGAAATTCCCTTTCCACCAATCGAAATTGAGACCAAATCAAATAAATTCCCAATGAATTTCTTGAGCAATATTCTTTGAAAATCGATTTGGCTGCCACCTGGCAAAATTCTAGAAGTTTTGAGATTGATTTCGTACTAAAAACATGTTAATCACATGAAGGTGGAAAAAGATAGACATTTGGATGAACCGTTGGGGATTTTTGGGTTGACTTCAGGTTGGAACCTAGGTCGCCATTGATTTGGTCGTTGTCATCGGTGTTTCTGTTTGCGCGCGTGTCTCAGATACCGGCATTGGGTCGCCGTTGTGGGGTTCGATGGCGACGTTGGTTGAGGCTGGTTTGGATTATTGCGTGGAAATGGTTGTTGTTATCGTGATTGATATGGTTATTGTCGATTGTTCGCTGTATGTTGTTGGAGGAGAGAAAATAAATGGGAATGGACCGGTTTGGTGGTTTAGTGTTAGGCTTGGAGAGGTTAATTAAGTGAAGGGACTGTTGAGGGAATGGATTGTTTTGGGCTGTTGAAAGGAAAGAATGGAATTTGGGCCAGAACAGTGTTGTTGTGAATTGGGTTGGTAAAAAGGAAATGGATTGAAATCGAATATTTTGTGTATTGGTGTTATTGAATAAATATCCCCATTTTCTTTAAGAGTTGGTCAATTTTATATAATTTTCGATCAAATTGAAAATCAATTGGTCAATTGCATTGCAATTGTGGCCAATTTAATTTTAGTTGTGACCCAATTAAAATAAATTG
>NW_025881099.1:0-1462 GCF_002878395.1 Capsicum annuum
GAGAATGCCACCACCTTGCAACTAAGAGATGGGTAAAGCCATTCTGTGAAGAGAGAGGGCAACTCTACCACGGAGTCTCCCGCCCAAGAGGGGCATTAGTAGCCCCATAGATAAAGGAAGTCCCTACAAGAGTTCTTAGGAGACCCGATTACCTACTTCTGCCGGCGCTAAAGGGGAGAGAGTAGTTCCAACGCCTGTGGATCCGGTCCCGGGTTCAACCATACTGCGAATTCGAAAATTATGGGTATAGAGGAGTTCCCCACGGCGCTCTCACCATCTTGTTTGTTCTCTTTGCGCGCTTCACTTTTTCTAAAAAGGGGTAAGTACGAGATCTTTATAACAAAGGGACTCTCTGTTCCCATTCTCCACCGGAAAAAAAGCAAATTCTCGCAAGAAAACCAACGTTCGACTTGCATGTGTTAAGCATATAGCTAGCGTTCCTTCTGAGCCAGGATCAAACTCTTCTTTTGACTATGATTGGGCCCTAAAAGACATAATGTATTAGATCTAGCAAATTAAGCAGTTCCTCGCATCCCCAACTACGAATGCCACATAACATCACATCATAGTAGGCATCCGTCAGAAAGCCGAGCTGAATAGCCTCATCCCCAAACATTGTCCGAACAAGCTCAGGCATGGTCCATTCGGGGGGCAAGACCCTCCCGGCTTCATGCACACAGCTGCTGTATTCACGACAAAGATTGTTAAATAATTGATCAAGATGGGGGGAAGCACTTTCTGCGTCGGAGGCAGTTGAAGAACTCGTGGAAGTAGTCGAAGATGGAAAATCTCTATCCATCAAAAAACGCAAATCACTGGGTGTAGGATTCCCATATAACTGAATCGAAAAATCCACGATTTCTTTTTTTTTTGACTGCTCTGCTCCCCCCCAAAAAACGGGAAAAGACTTGTCTACAATCGCTGGTTTGTCAAACCAAGAAAGACATGGGATTGTTTGGGCATAAAGAAAAGATTGGCTGCTTCTAAAGCTCTCTTTCTTCTCTTATGATATTTTCATTCGAAAGAGAAGGAAGGGCGGGAGTTTCAAAGCGTTCAAGCTTCGGTTTCACATGCCAATTGGCAACTTCGTATCATCCCACCCAGACCTATACTACGCTATTTCACCAACGATCATATAATTCTGACCCATCCTGACCATGCACCGAAATAGGATGACCTATAAGTAAGGCTTTTTCCTTCGTTTCACTCTCCACTCCTGGGATTGGTTATGAAACTAAAACCCGTGGAATGGTCCCCGGCGTTGAATCTTGGCTCAGAAGAAGGCTAGCCTTATGCTTGACTATTTCCAATAAGATAGGATTGGATCTTCTTTATCGGAATCTTGTAAAGAAAGGAATCGAGCCTGCATCTCCGCTTTGGGTATCCTTAACCGTTGATTCAATTATCCACGCTCACTGCCTTCATTTAGGAGTGATATAAAACGCTTGAACTAATAGAACCA
>NW_025881100.1:0-4106 GCF_002878395.1 Capsicum annuum
TTTGTTGATCACAATATAATATGGAGTATCAAAACATTATCATGGGATTTGAAAACAATTTATCATTCATATTTATCAAACTTCCATGGAAAATCTCAAATCACATATTCATGGTTTCAACCATTGAAGTATATAGGCAAACAATTCCCATGACATAAAGAAAATGACTTAGAAATCATATTGAAAGCAAGATATTAGCATTTGATTGAAAACCCCTATTTAAAAGTATGCATGTTCATAAAACTACACCCATGGGATTTTTTGGATAACCCCACGTACCTCTATTTCTAAGGATAATAGATGTTTCTTGAAGCTTGCGGATTGGTAATTCCAAATATGTAATTATCTTTGAAAACCTATGGTCAAATCTTGAACTATTTGGGTTTTTATTTTAAAACCCTAAGGAGAATCCTTGAGCACTTTTGATGAAAGAATATGTATTTTGGGGTCCTTGGAACTAGATTTCATGTTTTAGGGCTAAGTAGGGTGGAAAAGGACCACTTTGTCGTCAACACGGAGTGTTTAAGTCACTAGAATTCTTTACATAAGTGCCTCCCATCCCATTACCTATGTTTACTTAGGCGTCGCCTAGGCTATCGCCTATGTTTACATAAGCGCCGCCTAGGCTATTTCCTATGCTTTCCAGTGGCCATGGGCGATTGGTTAGGCGACGCTTATCACTTTGAAAGGCCATAAATTCTTTCTCGGGTGTCGAATTTTAGCCAAATTGGTATCGTTGGAAAGCTAACTCAAATACCTATCATTTGACACATAGTAGGCTTTCTAATTCGATATATACAGAGAGTTATGGTTGATAGAAGCTGACACACTTTACAACGTCCACTAAAACTTAGTCGATCAAAATAGTTTCAACTCGTCCTTGAGTTGAAGGACCTCTATAGTCTAAATTCAAGCTTGAGTGGATTTGCATGCTACACAATAATTAACATTCCGTTTAGGAATAGGATTTTATGGCTTTGGAATTAACAACGCATCGAAATCATGGTCTATATTGTATCCTGAATTGTGGGGCGTTACAATTTTGAACTACCTTGTGTTTTATTTTGTAGACTTGTTCTTTTCTTTTTTTTTTAGGTCCAATTACAATGGAACCCGTTGCTGCAAGTGCTATTTTGGCTAAACTTGAAGCCATTACCCATCAATTGGAAGTGATAAATGAAAGGTTGGATCATATGGGAGTTCCAAGGGATTAAGTGGGCTACCTGGACACATGTCAAGATGAAGATCGTATCTCATGTGAGCAAAGAGGTAAAAATGTTATCCCCTACACTCATATGAACGTAGTTGTGATTTTACCTAGTGGAGGAGTGTAGGAGTCTTCATTTTGTGATACTCTTGATATTGTTAGGTCACATTAGGACCAAAATCTTGTTGTAGTTACACAAGAACTAGTTGATCCTTTAGATGACAAAATTGATTCTACTCGTGAGAATGATTTGTGTCCGTCTGGTGCTAGCACTTACAACTTGACTAAGGTTCCATTACCAAGTAACGAGAGTATTCACACACTACTTGACCCTTGTGAAAAAAAGGTGAGTTTATGTTGGTATGTGAATTGCCAATAACTAGTGAGGGTGAGCAAAATGATCAACCGAGTGTAGATGATCTTGATTTGCTTAAATATTTAGAAAACCCGAGTTGTGATTGTCTTTTTAAAGATGATTTTGATTGTGGTCCTTTGGCTTCCCGTGATGGTTTGTACGTATATGAGAACAAATCTTGTGAAAGAGAAGGTGATATGTGCTTAGAAATGTCATCTACTTCATCTTTATGTGTTTCATATATTGGGCATATTCCTAGAGAAAATTTCGAAACTAGTAGTAAGTGCATGCATGGAAACCCTTTATTTAAAGTTGACTTATGGAACACCTTTCTCAACCCTCTTTTAGTTCATGATGTTTTCAATAGTGATAAAGAGGGCTTGCTTAATTTCGAGGATGACACCCTAGGTGAAAGTGAGAGTGGCTGAGACCTAAGCCCTTGGTTACGTCTCCCATTCGATCCCGATAACTTCTTAGGGTGTGAAGGATGGATAGTTGTTGGCCGGTCCACTTGTTTGAGTGATATTGTTATATGTGTTAGGTAGACTTTACTTTCAATTAAGACACCACCCTTTGATGGTGATTCCTTTTGCCAACTCCTTTGTAATTTTTTTCTAAGTCCCTCGTGATTATAACAAAGGATGTGTGGTTATATATCAAGCGTGTACCTCCATGGCATGTTGATGTTGTTTATTGTACTAACTCTAACCCTCATGTCATGAGGATGTGGTGCTTGTTTGTCTTCCCTTTGTTCTTGCAAGGTTTGGATTCGAGGTTGAATCCTTTTCAAGAAGGGAAGGAAGATACAAGTCAAATGGACACCTTAATTTTTGAAGACATGCTTGGAGGTCATCATTTAAAGGCTCAAGACTTAGTCACCCCGAGGGCACAAGAATATGCAAGTAAGAGCCATTTTGAGCACAAGCAAAGCCGTGCGTGGAAGATTTCTTGGAGCATCGAAGACTTGAGGACTCACGGTTATGGACAACACTTAATGGGTCATGATTTGGTCATCTTCATTAAGGGTATTTTGGTCACTTCATTGGGTCTAAATGCACTCCATGGCCACCCCACCCTTTAAGGGCATTATTGTTATTTTGTCTTGTCTTGTAATAGAATATAAATAGAATATTTTAGGTCTTTTTCTCATTAGTTGTTCATTGATGTAAGTCTTAGAACATGAAACACCTTTAGCTGTAGGGCTTGGAATAGCCACCACACCGAAATGAGGGCAACAAGTGTGGATATCACTTGTGTTATAATGTTGGCTTGAGACGTTGGTCTTTAGAGAAGGTGAAGTTTCTTTTGTTTCAATGTAGGAGTTAGGTTAACCATTGTGTGTAGGGTTAAGAGTCCAAGATTACCATATTCTTGGATTCTTAATATTATACCAACGAAGTTCTAACTATCTATCTATTTTGTTTATGTTGTAATCGTTTGTTTGTGTTCTTGTAATTCAAATCCGTGACTTGTTGTTCTTGTTCCATTATTGTTGTTCTTCATCTTGTTTTTGTTAACATAGTTTGTTATTAGCTGTTTTTAGGTGATAAACACATCAATACATTGTGTTCTTGTTGTTGTTTGTTGAATCTGAGTGTGGTCTTCAAAAGGGTTCTCGGATCTTTGATCTTGTGGACTGATTTTGAAGTGTGTTTCATGTTGTCCTTGTAATTCTTGTATCATCACCACAAGAAACAAGAAGATCATCATTATCAACAATAGCAACACGATTTTCATTATTGCCTTCTTTCTTTTGCCGTCTTATATCTCTCTTATGCTTGTAACAATATTTCATGATATGCCCCTTTTTTGTTGCAATAGTCACATGTAACATTCTTGAATTTGGACCTTGACTTGCTTCTACTTTTATCTCTATCATTTGAATCTCTGGACTTGTTTCTCCCCCTCTCTTCAGTAACCAAAACATCAGAGTGTGAAGATGAAGAAGATGAGGCCTGAGATCTTCTTCTCATCTCTTCATTCAAGACACCACTCTTAATATATTCCATAGTTATAATACCACCGAGAGCAGAATTAGTCAAAGAAACTCGAACAGGCATAGTATTAAGAAGCCAAAGTCCTTGAATTTCTTCATCGAACTTTACACCCATTTCGGACAGCTGGTCAAGGACACCCTGAAAATTATTTATATGATCAAAAATAGGACTGCCCTCTTTATACCTGATATTCATCAATTGCTTAAGCAGGAACAACTTGTTATTGCCAGTCTTCGAAGCATAAAGTGTCTTGAGCTTGTCCCAAAAACTTCTAGCATGTGTCTCATTCACAATATGATTCCTAACATTATGTTCAACCCATTGTTTGATATAGTCACAAACCTGTAAGTGCTTAAATTCCCAATCCTCATCTGTCATGGATTCAGGTTTAGTAGATCCAAACACAGGTACATGCATTTTCTTGACAAATAAAAGATCTTTCATCTTGCCTTTCCAAGTACAATAGTTACTACCATTCAAACATACCATATTTCTCATATTTGTCTCCATCATTCAAATCAACAATCAACAACAACCAACGCTCTGA
>NW_025881101.1:0-614 GCF_002878395.1 Capsicum annuum
TGGTGAAGGTCAATTCTTAAGGTCAAAGTCCAGCTTCTTGGGGGCATATGAATACGACCCCATTCCTTTCAAAGCACAGATAGTTTTTCGTACTCTTCAACATCCTCACGTTTAAAGTTCAAAAGCACAGCAGCCAATGGCTCAATAGTAAGCTGCTTCTCTAAAGATAATTCCTTCTCATCCTCATAATAAACATCAACTATAGAGAACACATTCATATCTTTGTGTTGTTTCATTGATTTGCATACATCAAAACGCACCACTTCGTCATTCATCTGAAATAGAAGCTCATTTGCTCGTAAATCAATAAGCACATTTCCTGTTGCGAGGAAAGGTCGACCCAAGATTATGGGCACCTCAAAATCCACCTCGCAATCCAAAATAACAAAATATGTAGGAAAAATAAAGGTAGAAACCTTCACTAATACATCATACAAGATACCAACAGGTCATTTTACCGACCTATCTGCCATTACAAGCCGCATGTTGGTTGGTGTAAGATCGCCCAACCCCAACTGTCTATAGATGGCTAGTGGCATCAAGTTATTGCTAGCCCCTAGATCACAAAAAGCCTTAGCAAAGTCTAAAGATCCAACCGTGTAAGGAATAGTGAA
>NW_025881101.1:714-1661 GCF_002878395.1 Capsicum annuum
TATAAGATAACAACAGGTCATTTTACCGACCTATCTGCCATTACAAGCCGCATGTTGGTTGGTGTAAGATCGCCCAACCCCAACTGTCTATAGATGGCTAGTGGCATCAAGTTATTGCTAGCCCCTAGATCACAAAAAGCCTTAGCAAAGTCTAAAGATCCAACCGTGTAAGGAATAGTGAAAGCACCCGGATATGCCTTCTTCTGTACCAAAGACCTCGTGGCAATGGCACTACAATGATGAAAATTATCTGCCAGTTCATAGCTCGCTGCCCTTTTCTTTGTCAAAAGGTCCTTCATGAATTTGGCGTACCTTGGCATTTGCTCCAATGCCTCCACCAAAGGCACATTTATAGTCAGCTGCTTCAGCATGGTCATGAATTTACTGAATCTGGTGTCATCAGCCTTCTTTTTCAGTTTGTAAGGAAAAATTGGTGGTGGATTTGGAAGAGTTTTCTCCACCACTTTCTTTTTATTGTGCTTTCCATTATCAATCTTTTCAGACTGCTGACATCTAGGTGTAGTAGCGTGAACGATCTCATCCTGATTTTCAACTTCTATAGAATCATCACAATCTACTTCAATAACATTCTCTTCTATATTATCAACCACAGGCTTGCCCTTGGATGGATTTTCCAACACCTTACCACTCCTGGTGGTAATAGCCAAACATGATCCATCTTTTCTTGGATTTTGCACAGTGTCACTTGGTAAAGTGCCAGCTTTTCTTTGATTGAATGCCGCTAATAGTTGACTCATTTGTTGTTCCAGCTGTTTTATTGAAGTGGAATGCGAGTCAACCAATTAATTTATTGAGGACAAATCATTTTTTACCTCAGCTACTCCCGTGTTGGTTGCCTCCACTCCTTTCAACAACTTAGCCATTATGTCCTCCATGGAAATTTTCCCAGAGCTAGGTGCAGCAGCTTCACGATTTCCAGGAGGGAC
>NW_025881101.1:1761-3345 GCF_002878395.1 Capsicum annuum
CATTTGTTGTTCCAGCTGTTTTATTGAAGTGGAATGCGAGTCAACCAATTAATTTATTGAGGACAAATCATTTTTTACCTCAGCTACTCCCGTGTTGGTTGCCTCCACTTCTTTCAACAACTTAGCCATTATGTCCTCCATGGACATTTTCCCAGAGCTAGGTGCAGCAGCTTCACGATTTCCAGGAGGGACATACAAACCGCTCCTGTCATTCTTATTCTTCCAATTCCCTTGGTCTCGGTCCTTGGATCCAGATTTTTCATAATAGCTCTGACCTTGGTTTCATTGGACATCGCCTCGAAAACCCCCTGATTATTCAAGTAATTTGCTTCCTCCTCAAAATCGGAGTCATTTCTTCCCTGTGATACAATAGCCTTGACCTTTTCTGTCTTCCCTGATAATAAATGCTTGGTAAGAAGGTCCATCTGCATTTTCATGTGAGCAATATCCTGGTCACGTTCCTCTTCTCTTCATCTCTGTTCTGCCTTCATGCCAATAGATACAGTAGAGCTTGCTACCTCAGAATCCCTGGTATGCCAAGCTCTACTCTGCTTTGTCATACGATCCAGCATATCACATGCCTCAATAAAAGTAAGGTCTATGAATGACCCACCCGCAGTATTATCGACCACTGGCTTAGTCACCGAGTTCAAAGCCCTATATAATATTTCCATCAAGTGGACATTGGTCATCTGATGATTTGGTCACTGCATAAGCTTCTTCTTGAACCTCTCCCATGTCTCATGGAGAGCTTCAGTTGGAAGCTGTCTGAAATTGCTTATCTCAACTCTTAATTGTGCTCTCTTGGATGGCGAAAAGAACCTTTCTAGGAAAGCTTCTTTCAGTTACCTCCAATTGGTAATAGAGTCAAGAGTTAGCCCGTTTAACCATAGAGTTGCCTCTCCATATAGAGACAATGGAAATAAGCTCAGCCGGATCGCATTCTGTCCAACCCCTGGATTGTCAAACGATTTGCATGTTGAGATAAAATTAATCAGATGCATATTCAGATCGTCGCCTGCAAGTTCACCAAATAATCCTTTGAGTTGCAATAGCTGGATCATGGTGCTAGTGATATTGAACTTGGCTCCGGGTGACAAGGGCGGGTGAATAATAGCCCTTGTGGCACCAGCCCCATCCAAGTCGTCATCATCATTATCAAAAGTAACTTGCACAGCTCGACGTTCGGGTCTCATTCTAGCTTGACGATCTCTGTTGACATTCCTGTTCACTGGTACAACCACATCTTCTGCACGCCTTGGATTTAATAACTCATCATCACCAGGTCCTCATCATCAAGATTTGGCACCCGACCTGGGTTATCAGCATTCTGTTGATTTACTTGCGCAGCTGCCAATGCAGTTAATCTAGCCTGCTCCTGTTGAGTAGCCATCCGTTCAAGGTCTCGTTGCGCATCCATTCTGCCAATAAGATATGGTTCAGGATTTATAGGTAATAATGGCTGACCAGATCTTCGTGTATTTGGCATGCACTCCACTTAACCTGAACAAAACAAAAACAACAAACAGAAAGTAAAATTTGAGAATCTTTGACCAAAGGGTCTATTAACTATCACAAACTTAG
>NW_025881102.1:0-1792 GCF_002878395.1 Capsicum annuum
CAATCTTTGAGAAAGACTACCACATAGAAATCTTATCATGCTATAGCATAGAAACAATTTCACAATCTTATGCTTTTGGTTAACCATGACCATTACATCGATGAACGAGGCACTCACATAGTCAAGCTTACAACTCCAAAATTATGCATTAACTTCAAAATTTCAACTCCATACTAATAATAAAAAAAATTATGACAGTGAATACCGATCAATACATGCCGGAGTAAAATCAAGAATACCCACAAGAATCCTTTCACTCAATGAGATGTATTGTTCAAAAATCATAACAAACTAACCCTACTCTTGTCACCAAGCACTACTACAAAATCTAGTTAACCATTATAAGTGTAGCACTAAAACAACTACGGAACATGAAAGAACAACTTACTTGGTAATGAATCGGGAAGGTGAGCCTACAGGATTTGATGAGAAAAGAGAAAAGCTTGGAGAGGGCAAGGTTGCTTGGACGACACCTAGGTTTAAGAAAAATTGAGTGGTGTTTAAGGGTAGAGGATATATTTAAAGGATGAGCCATGGGTCGGGTTGGTCCATTCACAAATGGGTTAGTAGGCAAAATTCACGTTGATTGGCGGCGCCTATAGCATTGCCTAGGCATAAGTAGGCGGCGCCTAACCTATTGCCTATGTTGGCATAGGCGGCGCCTAGCCTATAGCCTATATTGGCATAGGCGGCACCTAGCCTATCGCCTATGTTGGCATAGGTGGCGCCTAGCCTATTGCCTATGTGAGGCAGTGAGCATAAGCAATGGCATAGGCGGCGCCTAGCCTATTACCTATGTGAGGCAGTGAGCATAGGCGATGGCATAGGCGGCGCCTAGCCTATCGTCCATGTTGGCATAGACGACGCCTAGCCTATTGCCTATGATCCATCATTCCTAGACTTACCACCATTGACATAGCTCACTTTCAAATCAAAATTTGGGGCTAATCTTCTCCTTTGTACTTCATGCACCTACACTTAATCAAAAACAACAAAAATGATTAGAAGGATGGGTTGCCTCTCACCAAGCGCCTTAGTTTTGGTCGTGGCTCGACTCTTCTTTTTGAATTTTTATTTATCAAAAACAAACTCCTAGTAAAACAAAAATGATTAAAAATGATGGGTTGCGTCCCATGTAGCGCTTGATTTATTGTCGCGGTACGACATTGTTATCTTGATTACTCAGACTTCATCAAGATATATGGTGGCTATACATTTTATCGAGTCGGTTGGACCGATATATAGCTTCACTCTTTGGCCATTCACCTTAAAGACACTACCATCATCGTTTTCTAACTCCACTACTCCAGATGAGTAAACTTGGCTGATTTTGAATGGACCCGACCATTTAGACTTTAGCTTACCTGGAGACAGCTTTAGTCTAGAGTTAAAAAGGAGTACCAAATCGCCTTTCTGAAAGTTTCATTGGATAATCCTCCGATCATGGTACTTTTTCATCCTTTCCTTGTAAAGATCTGCTCTTTCATATGCGTTTAGACAGAATTCATCCTTCTCATTCAGCTGCCCCAATCTCATATTTATAGCATCATCCCAGTTTAGATTAAGCTGCTTCAGTGCCCACATTGCTTTGTGTTCTAGCTCAATTGGCAAGTGACAATCCTTTCCATAAACTAGTTGGTATGGTGACATGCCAATTGGTGTCTTAAATGCGGTTCTATATGCCCATAAGGCATCGTCCAGCTTCCTGGACCAATCTTTCCTGCTGGCATTCACAGTCTTAGCAAGGATTAGCTTGATTTCCCGGTTTGAAACCTCTACCTGCCCACTAGTT
>NW_025881103.1:0-2367 GCF_002878395.1 Capsicum annuum
GCATCCAGGGGTCATGGACCAACCATAGACCCCTATTCAATAAGTGGAACTCATTAGCTGTCCGCTCTCAGGTTGGGCAGTCAGGGTCGAAGAAGGGCAATGAATCATTCTTAAAACCACCATTCTTAAGACCAAAGAGCCGGGCGAAAAGGGGGGAAAGCCCTCCGTTCCTATTTCTTCTGTAGTTGGATCCTTCGGAACCACAAGAATCCTTAGTTAGAATGGAATTCCAACTCAGTACCTTTTGAGTGAGATTTTGGGAAGAGTTGCTCTTTGGAGAGTACAGTATGATGAAAGTTGTTAGTTGTGTTCAGGGAGGAGTTATTGTCTATCGTTGGCCTCTATGGTAGAATCAGTCAGGGGACCTGAGAGGCGGTGGTTTACCTTGTGGCGGATGTCAGCGGTTTGAGTCCGTTTATCTCAACTCATGAACTTAACCGATAGAAAGCTTTATGATAGCACCCAATTTTTCTGATTCGGTGGTTTGATCTATGATTTATCATTCATGGACGTTGATAAGATACATCCATTTAGAAACACCTTAGGATAGCATAGCCTTAAAAGTGAAGGGTGAAGTTCAAACGAGAAAATGCTTACGGTGGATACCTAGGCTCCCAGAGATGAGAAAAGGTGTAGTAATCGATGAAATACTTCGGGGAGTTGAAAATAAGCATAGATTCGGAGATTCCCGAATAGGGAAACCTTTCAAACTGCTGCTAAATCCATGGGCAGGAAAGAGACAACCTGGCAAACTGAAACATCTTAGTAGCCAAAGAAAAAGAAAGCAAAATTGATTCTCGTAGTAGCGACGAGCGAAATGGGAGCAGCCTAAACCATAAAAATGGGTTGTGGGAGAGAAATTCAAGTGTCATGCTGCTAGGAGAAGAAACCTGAATGCTGAACCCTAGATGGTGAAATTCCAGTAGCCGAAAGCATCATTTGAGTAGTATGGGGCATGTGGAATCCCGTGTGAATCAGCAAGGACCACCTTGCAAGGCTAAATACTCCTGGGTGACCGATAACGAAGTAGTACCATGAGGAAAGGGTGAAAAAAACCCCATTGGGGAGTAAAATAGAAGATAAAACAGTAAGCTCCCAAAAAGTGGGAGGAGCCAGGGCTCTGACCGCGTACCTGTTGAAGAATGAGCCAGCGACTCATAGGTAGTGGCTTGGTTAAGGGAACCCACCGGAGCCGTAGTGAAAGTGAGTCTTCATAGGGCAATTATCACTGATTATGGACCCGAACCTGGGTGATCTATCCATGACCAGGATGAAGCTTGGGTGAAACTAAGTGGAGATCTGAACCGACTGATGTTGAAGAATCAGCGGATAAGTTGTGGTTAGGGGTGAAATGCCACTCAAACCCAGAGCTAGCTGGTTCTCCCCAAAATGCGTTGAGGCGCAGCAGTTGACTGGACATCTAGGGATAAAGCACTATTTTGGTGCGGGCCGTGAGAGCGGTACCAAATCAAGGCAAACTATGAATACTAGGTATGGCTTTAAAAAAGAGGGGTCAAAGTCGGCTAGTGAGACAATGGGCGATAAGCTTTATCGTTGAGAGGGAAACAACCCGGATCACTAGCTAAAGTCCCTAAATGACCACTCAGTAATAAAGGAGGTAGGGGTACGGAGACAATCAGAAGGTTTGCCTAGAAGCAGCCACCCTTGAAAGAGTGCATAATAGCTCACTGATCGAGCGCTCTTACGCCAAAGATGAATGGGGCTAAGAGATCTGTCGAAGTTGTGGGGTGTCAAAATACATCGGTAGGGAAGCGTTCCACCTTAGAGGAAAGCTTCCGCGTGAGCGGTGATGGACGAAGCGGAAGCGAGAATGTCGGCTTGAGTAACGCAAACATTAGTAAGAATCCAACACCCTGAAAACCCAAGGGTTCCTCTGCAAAGTTCTTCCATGAAAGGTGAGTCAGGGCCTAAGATCAGGCCAAAAGGCATAATCGATGGACAGCAGGTGAATATTCCTGTACTACCCCTTACTGGTCCTGAGGGACAGAGGAGGCTAGGTTAGCTGAAAGATGGTTATCGGTTCAAGAATGTAAGATGTCCCTACCCTTTTTTAGGGTAAGAAGGGGTAGAGAAAATACCTCGTGCCAATGTTCGAATACCAGGCACTATGACGCTAAAGTAACCCATGTCATACTCCTAGGAAAAGTTCGAATGACTTTGAGCAAGCGGGTACCTATACCCAAAGCTGACACAGGTGGGTAGGTAGAGAATACCTAGGGGAACGAGACAACTTTCTCTAAGGAACTCGGCAAAATAGCCCCGTAACTTTGGGAGAAGGGGTGCCTGTTCACATCACAAAGGGGGTCACAGTGACCAAGCCCAAACGATTGTTTACGAAAAACACAT
>NW_025881104.1:0-3348 GCF_002878395.1 Capsicum annuum
GTGCAATTCATAGGTCCAGCTGTCCGGCTCAATAATTGGGAAGTCACTTCTCTCCCCGTCGGGAGGGAGTTTTGGTAGTTTATTTTGTTTTTCTTTCTGTTTAGCCGAGTTATTTCAGGGTTGTAATTCGGATTTTAGTTTGTTTATGTTATGTTGGCATCTGTGTTTAAACCCTTCTATCCTTTTATTTAATGAAATGCAATGTCCCTTTTATTTTGTGTCTAATATATTTTATTTTTCTTTTCTTACACAGTTCTCTTTATACTGATTCTAATGGCATGACATGCATGCGGAATTTTTAGCCTGATCTTAAAATCCAAACTAATCAAGATGTAATGAAGCAGGATGGGGAATATGATGAAGAAAAAGCACTAGAAAAAATGAGCAAAGAGTTGGAACAGTTTGAAGACAAACCGAATCCTAATTTGAATGAGACTAAGCCAATAAATCTAGGGGATCAAGAAGATGTTAGGAAAACTAAAATCAATGTACATGTTTTACCACAGCTAAAAGATGAAATGATTCAAGCATTAATGGATTATAAGGATGTTTCTGCATGGTCTTATGATGATATGCCTGGTTTAAGCACAGAATTAATGGCTCACAAATTGCCAACTGATCCCGCGTTCCCTCCTGTCAAACAGAAGTTGAGGAAGTTTAAAACGGATGTAAGCATTAAAATTAAAGAGAAAATCATGAAACAACTTGAAGCCAAAGTAATTCGAGTGGCTCGCTATCCCATATGGTTATCCAATGTTGTTCCCGTACCAAAGAAAGATGGCAAAATTCGAGTGTGTATTGATTACCGTGATTTGAACAGAGCCAGTTTGAAAGATAATTTTCCACTGCCCAACATTCACATTTTGTTAGACAACGGTGATAAATATGAGGTTGCCTCTTTTGTGGATTGCTATGCCGGATATCACCGGATCATTATGGATGATAAAGACGCAGAGAAGACATTTTTTATCACACCATGGAAAACTTATTGTTATCGAGTGATGCCGTTCGGTTTAAAAAATTCTGGAGCAACATACATGAGAGCCATGACCACTATATTTCATGATATGATGCATAAGGAGATTGAGGTCTACGTGGATGATGTGATTATTAAGTCAAAAAGTCAAGCCGACCATGTTAAAGATTTAAGAAAGTTCTTTGAAAGGCTTCGCAGGTATAATCTCAAACTCAACCCAACAAAATATGTATTTGGAGTTCCGTCTAGAAAGCTGTTGGGGTTTGTAGTTAGCCGTCGGGGAATTGAATTGGATCCCTCGAAAATCAAATCCATTAGTATTTGCCTCCGCCCAAGAATAGAACGGAGGTGATGAGTTTGCTTGGTAGACTGAACTACATTAGCAGGTTTATTGCTCAACTCACGACCACTTGTGAACCCATATTCAAGTTGCTAAAAAAGAGTGCTGCGGTAAAATGGACTGAAGAATGTCAGGAAGCGTTCGATCGAATCAAAAGATATTTGTAAAATTCGCCCGTGCTGGTACCCCCGGAGCCTAGTAGGCCTTTGATCTTATATTTATCAGTCATGGACAATTCTTTCGGTCGTGTCCTGGGTCAACATGATGTCACAGGCAAAAAGGAGCAGGCTATTTATTATCTTAGTAAGAAGTTCACCGCATATGAGGCCAGGTATACTCTTCTTGAAAGGACATGTTGTGCCCTAACTTGGGTAGCACAGAAGTTAAAGCATTATCTCTCATCCTATACTACTTATCTCATCTCCCGCATGGATCCTTTGAAGTATATCTTTCAGAAGCCTATGTCGACGGGTCGATTGGCAAAGTGGCAAATATTTCTTACCGAGTTCGACATTATACATGTGACTTGAACCGCCATGAAAGCCCAAGCCTTGGCAGATCATCTTGCTGAGAATCCCATCGATGAAGAGTACGAGCCATTAAAGACATATTTTCCTGACGAAGAAGTGTCGTGTGTCGATGAAGTCGTTATAGATACTGATCCTGGTTGGAGGTTATTTTTCGATGGAGCTGTCAATATGAAAGGAGTCGGAATAGGTGCGGTTCTTATCTCTGAATCGGGACAACATTTCCCGATAATAGCACAACTTCGATTCTACTGTACTAACAATATGGCAGAGTACGAAGCCTGCATTCTTGGTTTGAGGTTAGCTGTTAATATGGGAGTCCAAGAACTATTGGTGTTGGGAGATTCAGATTTGCTCATCCATCAAATTCAAGGCGATTGGCGACGCGAGATTTGAAGCTCATCCCGTATCGACAATGCTTGCAGGAGCTATGTCAACGGTTTATATTAGTAAAGTTTAGGCATATTCCAAGGATTCATAATGAAATTACTGATGCTTTAGCCACTCTGTCTTCAATGCTCCAACATTCTGACAAAGCCTACATCGATCCAGTGCATATACAGAGTCTAATCAGCATGCTTACTGTAATACGATTGAAGAAGAGCTCGATGGAGAACCCTGGTTCTTGGATATCAAGCGGTACTTCAGTCAGGAGAATACCCATCATATGCCACCAACAATCAAAAGAGGACTATTAGGCGTTTGGCTAGTGGATTTTTCTTAAGTGGGGGAATCTTGTATAAGAGGACCCAAGATCTGGGACTTTTAAGGTGTGTAGATGCAAAAGAAGCCTCGACAATCATGGTTGAAATACACTCTGGAGTATGCAGGTCGCACATGAACGGTTATGTCTTGTCAAAGAAGATTCTTCGAGCAGGTTATTACTGGCTCACTATGGAAAGGGATTCTATCCAATTTGTTCGAAAGTGTCATCAATGTCAGGTACACAGTGATCTGATACGTTCTCCTCCTGTTGAGTTGCATATAATGGCCTCTCCATGGCCGTTCGTGGCTTGGGGAATGGATGTGATTGGACCGATTGAGCCAAAGGCATCAAATGGGCATAGATTCATTTTGGTAGCCATTGACTACTTCACAAAGTGGGTAGAACCAGTAACTTTCAAGTCAGTGACAAAGAAGGCTGTGGTAGATTTCATTCATGCCAATATCATATGTAGATTTGGAATTCCTACGATGATCATTACAAACAATGCTGCCAATCTCAATAGTCATTTGATGCAAGAAGTATGTCAACAGTTTAAGATCGCACATCGAAATTCTACTCCATATCGCGCAAAGGCCAACGGTACTGTAGAAGCCGCCAATAAGAATATAAAAAAGATACTGCGAAAAATGATACAAGGGTCTAGACAGTGGCATAAAAAGTTATCGTTTGCATTGCTAGGTTATCGCACCACTGTTCACACTTCAACAGGGGCAACTCCATATTTATTGGTATATGGGACAGAAGCAGTCATCCCTGCAGAAGTTGAAATTCCCTCTCT
>NW_025881105.1:0-27194 GCF_002878395.1 Capsicum annuum
TATGAGAGTTCTTGAGAATTTTGGGGTTATTTAAAATATAACCCCAATTGAAATTTAAAATTTAGCCATATTTTTTTATTTTTACCAAATTAAAAATTAATTGACGAATTGCATTGCAATTATGACCAATTTTCAATTATGGTCAAATCTAATAGATTGGCTAAATTAAATTAAAATTCGATAAGAATTAATACCTTTTTGTTTAATCCCGAGCTTTTTGATTTAATAAAATGAATGCATATTTATTCAAATAAATTATTTTTGAGAATAAATTATATTTAAATTAAGATTTTAATTATTTGAATTTATTTTCAAGATAAGCCTTAATTAAATCTAATATTTTGTAAAATAAATATTTAAGTAACAAATTATATAATCTCGTATAACTGAACATGATAGTATATAATCACTACTTAAAATAACAAAATCACGTACGAAAAATATTTTCAGCTTTTTTTATTTAGATAAAATAATTATTTTGGTTTATTAAAAAATGAAGAAACTCAGGATTAAATTTAGTCGTGGAGGGCAAAAATTAGGTGTCAACAATCATCTTCATAGGGATCCTGAGCATCTTGGAGAAGACTATCTTCAAATCTATCATCTTCTTCGTCTGATGATCTTGGAATATTAATGTTTGTATTATTCATGTCTGGAACTACTCTATCTGTGCTTGTACATGACTTGTCTTTATTATCTATATGCTTATCTTGTTCTTGGCTACTAAAGAATTTTTCTAATGTCTGTTTTACAATAATCTCAATTTATTTATTCATTTTTTTTGCTGTTAATGTCTTTTTCGAGTTACTAGTCTTATGTGGTTTTGATGAAGGTCCTGTTTCATCTTCACTTTTTGGCAAAGTGACAGCCCTTCACGGATTTGATTTGTCTTTACCGGTTACCGTTTGAGCCGGACTAGCTGCACCAATATCCGGTACGGTGAATTTTTGAGCATTCAGAGGGGAATGCACACCCTTCTCATCCATCTTTTGTGGAGATGAAGAACTCTGTGTCTGAGTCCTGGCATTAGTCTTTCTTGTATGAAATTTACTCAGTTTGTCATGTAAAGTCTGTATTTGCTCCATGAGTCTAGAGTTTTCTGTAATAAGAGCCTCTTTTTGAAGATTTAATCTCTTGAAGGCCTCGGTCATAGAGTGACAATGGTCACAAAAAATTATTTTACCTGAGTCTTTTTGGATATTGTACTAAGGAATATGGTTAGGATTTTGTCTTAATGCTGGAGATAAGAAAAAATTAGGTCCTAGGTGTCCTCTTGCATAATCAGAAGCTTCAGAAAAATCATTGAAACCTTTGTAAAGAGGATTTTTTATACCACTTATAGAGTCTAGTACTTCTATCCATGTCTGAAAAATTTCGTTTGTCTTACCATGTATAATTACATAATATTTGAATCTAGGCTTACTTTTATCTGATATATATTGACATAAAGCATTCATGGAGGTTAAAAAAATGTTTATGGTCTGGTTTATGGTGTGCTATCCACAAATTGTCTATTAGGCATTTTTGGAGTCTATATAAAAAATGTTCTGGTCTTAGGTTAAAAGAATAATTACTAGGTAGGAAAGCAATTAAATTAAAAGGCCCAAAGTCTATTATCTCCAGTAGTTGCATGGAGTTTTGAAGTTCGATAGAGTTTTGGGATCTCGAAGATAAATGTCTTGAGACGAAGAAGACGTTGTTCCCTTGCCTTTGTCTGCTGCATGTTGATTAATTGGTCGCATGCTGAAACAAATATTAGCCGGTTAAACAGATTTTGTTTTAAATTGTAACCTACTTAATTTATCGGCTAATTCATTTTCTTTTTCTTTAATATATTCAAAAACAATGTTTTTATATACCGATATAGTGTCCATAAAGTTTAACCATCTTCTTTTACTACTAGCTTTATCATTTATCTTCTGACTAAATTTAACTATTGCCTCACAATCTGTTCTTACTAAAACTTCTTCTTTATTTAAGATATATAATTTAAAACTATTTAAACCATATATTATGGCTAATACTTCTAAATCTATGGTAGGTATATTTCCTTTTTCTTTATATTGTCCACTCTGGTAAGCACATATTTTTTCTTCATTTTTATCACTATATTTATTAGGTCTTGCTTTTAATATGGTTCCCCAACCTAATTTGCTTCCGTCTGTTTGAACAATTAAGTAATGTTTCTAGTGGATTTTTTAAGTCTGGAATATGTTTTACTCTTTCTTTTATTTGTTGAACTAATTTAATGTCTTCATTATTAAAATATTTTTGACCTTTGCTTCTAGTTTTAGCATATAAAGGTCCGGCTATCTTTCCTAAGTTTTGAATAAAATTTCTTGCATAATTTACTAATCCTAAAATTTTTTGTAGATCTTTAGTATTTTCTAATTTATCTGGCATTTCTAATACCTTTTTGGTTATATGAGGTTGAAGTTTAATCCTCCCATTTCCTAGAGTTATTCCTAAAAAATTAATATGTGTTTTACATAGTTCCATTTTCTTTTTACTAATTATTATTCCGTGTTTGAAAAATAGTCTAAAAGTCGTTTGTAAATATCCTAAATATTGTTGCATATCTCTACTAAATACTAAAATGTCATCTACATATACTAACACAAAGTTTTTATAATCTCTAAGAATATCATCAATTTTTCTCTGAAAAATGGGTGGGGCAGTTTTTAGTCCGAACAGCATAACAAGCCACTCATAATGTCCTTCTGAACAGGTGAATGTTGTTCATTCTATACTATCTGGGTGCATTTTTACCTGCCAATACCCGAATTTACAATCGAACTTACTATATATCTTTTTACCTTGTATTCTATTAATTAACTCACTTTTATCTGGTAGCTTATATGCGTCTTTTTTGGTGTTGTCATTTAGCCTTTTATAGTTTATTACCATACGAGTTTTTCCCCTGATTTGCTCGCTATGGTTTCTTACCATAAATGCTATTGATCTGTGTTTAGATGTTGATCTTCTAATTACTTCTAACTTTAATGATTCTTTAATTTGTTTCTCAAATTTTTCTATATCTTCATTATTAGCTTCTATTGATGTTGTCTTTATGGTGTATTCTAGGTTAATTATATCTAACTTACACATTATTTCGTTAGCATCCCAATGTGCTAAAGGTTTTTCTCCTATTCTTTCTATTTTATCTAAAATTGCTATTACATTGTCTAAGTCTTTCGGATTATTTATTATTCCTATTGTGCTTATTCCTTTTTTAAAGTTGTAAAATTGGGTTTCAATGTTTATTAAAGTATAGTCTTTTTCTATGTCTTTTAAGCATTCTTGCCCTTCTGCATTAAGTAGAGTATAATTTTTAAAATCTTCTAAGTTATTTTCTAAATTTTTGTTTTCTTTTAACAGGTTGCTATTTTGGCATTGGTTATTTTGGCAGTCTTCGCAACATGGTTTAGAAATTAAATTCTTTTTATGTGTTTTTAATGTTTTATATACTGTTGGTAATGTTACTGTTTGTACCGGTGTATAAGTTAGATTTTTAAAAAGCATTATTCCATCTCTTGTTAAGTGACATCCTCCTTTATTTTGAATACAAAAGCGTAGTCCTATAAAAAAGTCTGAGCCTATGTTTAAATCCCTTGCTAATATTCTATTAACATAGTAAGTTGGGTTATAGAATTTATTACATGTATTTAAGAAACTTATTTGTGCATTTTCTATGTAATAATTTTAGATATTTTGTGATCCATCCATTTGGGTAGCTGTGATAGGACTTTCCAATATTTTTAGTAAATGTTCTGGTACTATTTCTTTATTAATTAGATAGCTAGTACATCCGGGATCTACTAGTGCTAAAGTTTCTATCTCTACGTCTTCAATTTTAATTTTTACTAATACTTTTATGGTAGAGAATTCTTTATCTTCATTGCATATTAGGCTAGTGTCATTATCTTTCAAGTTCATAAGTTCTACCTCTAGTTTTTCTAAATGTATAGCTTCTTGTGTATCTGATTCTTCTATAGTGATTTTGATTTTTCCTTTTTCTAGGATGGTTAATCTTTGTTCTAGATTATTTACTCGGGTTTCTAGAGTTGATACTCTTAAATTTAAGATTTGATTATTTGTATATTTTTGTTCGCTATTTATTTCTGATTCTATTTTTATCTTTAAAGTGTTTTCTATACAGTTTATACAAACTTCTAAATAACATTTTTTACATTTACCTCTGTTGTATTTACTTGGATACCAATTGCATATACGACATCTATTACTGTCTAAACCTTTGTTTCTTTGAAATACATGTACACATTCTTGAGTGACATTCATTAAATTATTGATTACTAGATTGTTTAAGTCTAGATCTTCTATCTCCTGTCCTAATTCATTTACTAAAGTATCTTCTTCTGATTCTGAAGAATCAGATTTAGAATTATCTTTATCATTTATATCAATACTTATTATTGAGTATATACTTTCTGTATCTGACATGTATTTGGCTACATTTAGTAAAGTTTCTTTGAAATCCTCTATTAATTGAGAATTTCTAGTTCTATTATTATTTCTTTTAGGACATACATTGCTAAATGGTCTATGCTTCCACAAGTATAGCATTCTAATTTATTTTTATAGTTTCTATCATTTCTATATTTCCTACCATGTCTATCTCTATTTAACCATGGTTTTTTGGCTTTTGATTTTCTTAAGAAGTATTGTTTACGACTATATGATTTTTGATTATGTTTCTTTTTATATTTTCTATATTGTTTTTTATCATAATTTTGGGTTTTGTATATAACAGATTTACAAAAATTCATCTCATTTCTTTTTAATTGTTTTTGTATTTGTATGTTTGTACATTTTTCTGTTAGTATACCCATTATATGTTGTGTTCTATGTCCTATTGTCCATTTTAGGTTTGGGTTGGCTACTACACCATCTCTTTTATACCATCTATCTTCTATTTCCCTTCCTAAAGCTTCAGGTAATTTATTAAATAATTTTTTGCCTAATTCTTCATTAAAAGTGTTTCCGCTGACAGTGCAATAATAAAAATAGTTTAGTAGAAATTTCTTTATATATACCCAATGTGAAATGATTAGTTGTTCTAGTTTTATTAATGCTTCTTTTTCTAATGCAAATAATCCACTATTTGGATCTTTTCCGGTTAATAACATGTGCATTTTATTTGTGAAATTATAGGGGTTTGGTCCCATACTTAATAGAACCTGAAAATCATATGGGTAGTTTGTCTGAAAACTTTCCCATGTGGCTTTTGCAGATTCTCCTAAAAAGGTTTTCAAATATTTGTACATTGTTTCCGTATCCGTTTCTGTATAGTGTCTTAAGTAATCTGCTGCTACTATTCGTTTCCATAGATCTATTACTGTATCCCACATTTGTTGATCGTGTGCTGCTATATTTAGAATTTTACCTTTACTACCTCCTTCTTGTAGTTTAATTGGTTCTTCTATTGGCATTCTCTTACCTGCTGGTCTTATATTATCTCCTCTAAGTTCTGTATCTGGATTTATCCTAATTGCCGGTCTTCTAGGTACATTACCTGTACTATAATCTATTGGTTGAGGATTAGGGTTTGTCTGTTGAAATGGGCTAGCACTTGACGAGCTAGTTGGTTCTAATTCTGCTAGTTCTTTATAACTTATTGTAGAACTTAATACAGATATTGTGTCTTCATATTTTCTTTCAAGAAATAGTTCTTTATTATTTCTATATCCTAAATTATCACTTCTTTCCAAACAATTTTTAAAATGTTCTATACATTCTTCTATTTTCATTTCATCTTTTTGACATCCTTTACATTTAAAAGTTATATGTTTATATTCTTCTGCTAAATTTTGAGCTTTTTCTATTACCATATCTACTTATAACCTTCTTGTAGAATTTCTATATTCATAAATTCGCTTTCTGTTTCTATATTACTTTCTGTTTCGACATCGTCTAAATTTTTTTTAGTTGTATAACTATAATCTGTAAATCTAACTGAAGTTTCTCCTTTACTAGTAATGTATAATAAATGAGAGTCTGGTGTGAGGATTTTTGATTTATTAAATTTATTTAGATTCCATTCTAAACCTGCATATACTTCTGGGTCTATTTTTTTTTTGTTTTATTAAACTTATGCCTTTATTTTCCATTATTTCAACTACGTCATTTACTTTTAATTTAAATTTAGTATTACTACTTAAAGTTAATTTTCCGATAAATCCTATGCACATTAATAAATTATTACCACTATTCATTTCTTCATACCCTTTAGTTTGGATTCCTATTTTTAATATTTTTTTCAAATTCTTTTTAAGTTCATTAAAAAATCTGGACTTATATAGATCATTCCTCCATTATTTGTCATATCTACTTCAGTTAATTCTATTATTGATTTTTTAATGTCTGACCATCTATCATCATATATTGTTATTAACACTTTGGATCCTAGATTTTTTCTAGTTAGACCTTTTATTCCTATAAAAATTAAACCCATATGCATTAGTATCATTTTATTATTTTTATATGTCTTAAAGAGTTAGCATTTATTAAATCTAGTATTTTAAAATCTTCTCCTTTAGCTGATATTTGTTCTTCTCTATGATGTCTATATAGCTGATTATCTGTAGAAAAATATCCTGCATTATATAATGTTTTAGGATTTAATAATTTTAATTGATGTTGTTGGGAAATTTGCAAATCTCTATCTACATCTATTATTTCATTTAGTTCTTGGTTCTGCTCCATATTTGGTTGTCTTCTACATATTCTAGATAATATATTATTATTTCCTATTTTATTTTCAAAAAAACTTATTCTTTGTCTTTCTTCTCCTTGTCTTTCATTGTTTTCGATGGTTCTCCGTCTATTTGATAGAAAGCTCATTTTTGTGGTTTTCTTATTATATTTTTTCTTTCTTGTTTAGGAGTTAATTCAGTTCTTTTTAACTGATTAATAAGTTCTTTTATTTCAAGGTGTTTTTTTGGTGATTCTTAAGCTTCTTTATTTTTTATTAGGATGTCTATCTTTTTATGTAATTCTGGCAGTTCCGGTTCTTGAACTGGTTTTTGAGCTTCTTTGCCTTTTATTAAACAATCTAATTTAGCATGTAAGTCTAATAATAATGCTATTATAGTATTATTTTGTTTTAGAATTATTTTTTCTGACTGACCTATTGGGAGGTGTACAGAAAGACCTTTTGGTTCGTTATGAAATGCTTTTACTGTGTCTAAGGCTTTTTTATAATTTATATCTCCTATATTCATGAGAGTGAAATTTCTTCTAATCTTTTTGTTATTACTTGTAAATCTCTGATTTCTGTTGTTATAATTTCTATTTGTTCTATTAGTTTAGATATTAGTTGAGTAGTTTTTACTTCTAATTCTTTAGTTTTTTCTATTATGTTTTTAACTAGCTTTTCAATTTCTAATTTTGTAGGTATCTTTTCTAAATTGAATTTGTGATGTAAATACTGAGTTTTTCTGTCTATTTCTATTTCTTGTGACTTTAAATAATCTAAATTTTGTTCTATCTTATCTAGTATCTTTTTATGTTTATTTTGAGTAGCTTTTATTTCTTCTAAAATTCTTATTATACTATTATCTTTTTCCTAAATTTTTTCGCTTGAATTTATTATAAAGTCTATTATTGTGTTATATTAGTTATCTTCTGAATGTAAAATATGTTCACCCTGGTTGAAATTACACCTTATAGTGGTGTTATCTTTTAACACTCTATATTTCTTTTCAGGTTGGAATCTAAGATCTAAATATTCAAGGCGTTTTAAAGAAGCTATTTTGTTATCCTAAGTGATTCAAATTAAGGTACTTTTTACTTAGCTTTGTTTGATATTTCAATCTACTATTAGTATAAGTTATATCTAATTCTACTTCTTGTATATTTTCTATTAGCCTAGATTGTTCATTAATTGATGTTTTTTATAATATTTAGAGGTTGTAGTAATTATTTCGTCTGTTTCTTTAAAGTTTAGAATATCTATTTCTAGGTTTCTTATATCTTTATTTAACAAATCTAGTCTTTCTTTAAATTGTTTCAAAATTTTTACAAGTTGATGTTTATAAGTAAATTCTCTATAATATTGCCTTTGAGTTTCTCTAATATATTAAATATATCTTATAGACATTTATTATCCTAGCGGTATTTTATCGGCTTGTTGTTTATATAAATTTATTTTCCAGAAACAGTTCTCTAATCTTGCTTTATTAAATTCTAAATCTTCTTCAAAGTGTGTTAATAATGTTTTATAATATTTTATGTCTAATTTGTGTAGGTCTTCTTGAGTCAATTTATTTTTAATTATTTTTATATTTTCTTTTGATGCTTTTTCTATCTTTATTAATTCAGCTTTAATATCAGATTCTTCTTCTATCCACTTATTTATTTTTCTTGGTGTTTGGAAAATAGGTAGGGCTTGCATATATTATCCTAATTGATAAGCCTGTGTGCTAATGCGTTTTTTAAGACACTTTATTCCTAAACTATTATTTTCTAAATCTCTATCACAACCACTTAATTCCCAATTCAAGGCGCTTACTAGTCTTTCAAACACTGGTCTAGATGTATTATATATTTTATATAATCTATTTGCCTCTATTAACCTTTTTTTACTTTCTTCTAAATTATATTTTCTAGCGATAATATTATCCTTTTTTCTATATTCTCTATATAAGTATATCTCTAAAAGCTGGATGTCTTTTCATACACTTATCTATAAATGCAAGTAACAGGTATTATTCCTAAAACCTTCTCGCTATGATACCTATAAAGTAGGGGATAAAATAACTATAAAATAGGAGCAATAAAATAGGTGATAATTCAAGATTTTTGTAAAAATCCTACTCAGTACTCCCTCTTTCTCATTGTTTCTTTACGTTTATCATTCTTATATTCTATACTTTCCCCAATTTTTTAAATTTTTTTTTAATCTTACTCAGTTCATCTCTTTCTCTTAACTTATGTTCCTAACAACTTACTTCTTTAACCACACCCTGAAACTTTTATCTGGCAACTAACACTCGTCCTTCGTCTATTCTGCAGACATAGCGGACTATCAAGGCCAGAATTCTTAGGAATTTACAGGTTAATCCATCGTTGTTATTAAGAAATTAAGAGGTTAACCATATACTTAGGGTAATGAATTAATTTAAACAAACATTTAATTTATATGATGTTCAACTGAATCTTCTTTTAACATTCTAAATGTTTAATTTTTGATTATTGTTCAGAAAAAATTTCATTATATAGTTGAAATTTTCGAGAATTTTCAAACAAGATTTTGTTGCATGTATTGATTTACTAATTTTATGGGTTTCTACTTTACCAAATTATAGTTTAATCATCTGCATTTTTCTTCCTTTTAAAAAAAAAATAGTTGAAATTTTCGAGATTTTTCAAACAAGATTTTGTTGCATGTTTTGATTTACTAATTTTATGGGTTTCTACTTTACCAAATTATAGTTTAATCATCTGCATTTTTCTTCTCTTTTAAAAAAAAATCTTCTATTTGAAGTAATAAAGTAGCAACTTAGTACTTTGTTAATGGAGGATTCTCCTTCCTTTAAGTTTAGGACTAACTCAGCTAGATAATAACGAGACAACAAATTCACTAATTGATGTCGTTCCCTTGTTATTTTCTAATGAGGAACCTAACTTTTATGAAAACAGATCAAAAGATGCTAACAACCCCATCAGGATGAAAAAAATTATGAAAGCATTAAATTCAAGGTCGAAAAAAGAAATTGGAGAATCATCAAGAAAATTAAAAAAAAAAAGTATAATGATCGGCTTCGTTTACCAAAGGTATTTCATCTTTTATAATATTTTTTGTTATTGGTATATTGTGTTTTTTGAAAATAGTATTTAACTGTTGTGATTGATTATTGGAGTTATGAAGTTAAGTGTGAAAATTGAATGTGCAAATACAAAGTTACTTTGTATATATATTCTGCATATAAATTTTTGTTGATGCTATTGGTTTGAACACCTTGATTTTTGTAGTTCATATGCATATGTGGTTACTGCTTGTATCTATCAGTAAGTATGTATGTGTTATACACATACATTATGTATGGAGTTAAGTGTGAAAATTGGATGTGGAAATACAAAATTACTCTATCTATATACTCTGCATATACATTTTTGTTGATGCTATTGGTTTGAACACCTTGATATTTGTAGTTCATATACATATGTGGTTACTTCTTGTATTTATTAGTAAGTATGTATATGTTGTACACATACATTACTCTTTTTATGTTGTTGAACATATAGATACATTCTATTATCTGTGTTTTGTGTACTGTGTTTTGATGCATTGAATATTTACATTTGTATATGTAAATCATATTTCTGTATGAGTTATTTTTGTTGTGTATATTGTTTTTGAGGTAACAAATATCACATCTGTATGTGTAATTCATATACAAAAGAGTTGTATTTTGTTTTATTTTCTTGTTTATTGTTGTGTTTATATACATCTAACATATGTATATTTAATAGATATACATATGTATTAAATATCTATTAAATATACATATGTTAGAAGATGTAGGAGAAAATCATCTATTAAATATATGTTAGATGTATATGGTTATGAATAGTATCTATGTATATTTCTAACACATACATATCATGTGTTGTTATATGTGTAATTAAATTCCATGTTTATATTCATGATTTTTTATGTCATGTCCATATATTCGTTCATGTGTTAGATGTTGTTTGATGTGTAATGAAATGACTAGTTGTTATGTACAATATATGTTTTGACCATATAGGCTCACATATTGTGTATTCTTCATTTTCAATAGGGTATGAAATACCGAATAAAAAATATTCCTGTGCATTCTTTGCATTTCGATAGTTATTGCAACCGCGTATTTGGTTCAGCTATAAAGAATTGTGCTGGTGAAGAAGCTTACAATCTTTTTCATCAAACAATCTTTGGGTCCTTTCTAGACATGCTCCAGTGTAATTTTCAGGGTCATATTTCCAAATGTATACTTATGCTTGAGTTAGAGCAAGGAAATCCGGATGAAATTCACATTTACTTGCAGGGAACCATTCTGAAGTTCATTATTTTGGAGTTTTCTTTAATATCTGGACTTAAATGTATTGGGAACATTGAGGAACACCTGTATAATGATTCATCTAAGTCCGTAATAATGGCGAAGTACTTTCCAAGTTCAAAACATACTATCAAAAAGTGTATTTTTGTACAGCGATTCAAGGCGGGAAATTTTGACAACAACACCGATGCTTTGAACATGTCCATCCTATACTTTATTCATACCTTTTTGTTTTCTCAAGTACATGATGCTACTATTAGCCGATCGGACTTTGTGATGGTGAAGGATGGCAGATATGAACAATTTCCATAGGGAAGGGCTTCTTTTCAAAAGCTGATTGCAACATGGAGACAAAAATTTTTTGTTCAAAAACAGCTATACTCTATTGGGGGAATTCCTCATGTGTTGAATGTTTGGATGTATGAATGTTGTTCTGAGGTAGACAGTACTATAGCTGAGCGTGTCGGTAATGTAATTCCTAGGATTTTTAACTAAAATGTGGTTGGGATTAAGGTCAAGTATGAGAAGTTCATGGCCGGTATGTTTAGCAAGGTAAACACTTAGTACTACATTTTGAGTTTAAATTTGTATTTCACTCTGCTGACTTTCCAGTGAATCTTAATGTACCCATTTTTTAATGCTTAACAGTTTGTGTACACTAATTTAAGGCCAACTCATGAAGAAGTACAAAGGCTTGATTTGCCAACGATCAACGGGGTTGAATTAAATAATGATGAATCTTCCTTATCACATGATACTTATCAAGATCGTAGTGGTAAAAGACACGCTGTCGACATACATACTCAATCGGAATTGACCATCAAGGTTTTGAAGATTTCAGTACTGTTCCACCACCTGAAATCCTAATGAAGGCAGGTTTGAGTACTCATGCATTTGTATCGCAACCTACGAAGAAGAGGAGGACAGTATGATTTGATACTACAACTGTTCCTAAGCAAGATAGCGAGAAAAATTCACCGTTTGTTTCAGGAAAAAGTATGCCAATAGATCAATCACGAACTTTTGATTCAGAGCGTCTTGATGCACCAACGCTAAATCCATCATCATCTGACAAGTCAGGTCATCAGGACAGTTCTGACTAAAAGTGGAATGAGTTGAAGTTCTTCTTACAGTCTTATGTAAGTTTTTGCATATAGCAAACACTACGTACAATTAAATTGTACAAACATTATCAAATTTTTTATTTTTTTATTTGCAGGTTGACCAAAAATTCACCTTCCTTCACAAAGTAATGGTTAAACAGCATGAAGAATCAAATGACCAAAGAAATAAACAACACGCAGAACTTATGTGCATGCTGAAACACATCAAACACACCAATGAAAAGGTAAATTTAACTGATTTTACTTATCACAATTAATGATTTTTGTATTTAACTATTGAAGTACATTCGTGACATTATCATTTTTGATATACATCACAATTTTCTATAATATTGATATACATCATAAATTGTTGATAGAATTTTTTATTTTAATTTCGTTGAAAATTGTTCACTTACATAGAATACTTCATTGTACATAAACAGGTTGTTGACTAATCAAACTTGTAATGTTAATACGATACGATTATGGATGTTACAAAATACACAGACACACACTTATGTATATATCTAAATATACATAAAATAAAAACACACAGTCATTTATATAGCCTAATATATTTCATCTCTGTCTTGTACATCTAAATTATGTATATTGTTCAATATACATAACTTGATATGTATATGTAGATTATATACATAACACTGTAATGTATTTTTAATAACATACATAAGTTTGTGGTCTGTAGTACCTATCATACAAATCCATCTTATCAACATTTCTAACTCATTCACACATAATCAATTATATATGTCGGATGAATCCAATATTATATTTGTTACTCTACATTTTAGATCTTTATCAAACACTTGGGCATAAAACACCTTATTCATTGCAATTTTTTTTCCCGCATCAGGATCAACAAGATCAAGATGTGGAATGTTTACAAAAGGAAGATATTTCATCAAAAGAACAGGTTGTTCATACAAATTTCTTTTCAACTAATGCAGACAATGCAAAAATGATATGCTTTTATAACTATGCATTTTTTTTCTATGATGTTGTTCTTACACATTAATGTCATAAGTATGATGAACTTGGAGGGTTTACAACTGGGGGTGTTCCATCAACAGACAATTTCGAAGAGATGGATATCGTCACTAGTTCGAAAGATAAAGAAAAAAAGATATTTTTTTCAAATGACTTTTCTCAAGTAATATATTGATATTAAATCTGTACACACACACTCATGTATATATTCAAATACATTTCATCTATGTTTTGTACATTAAACAAGTTAGATAATAAAGTTATATATATATATATTTTTAATTTACATAACTGTATTATGTATATCAACTTATCATACATAACTGTGTAGTTAGTATTTTATAAATAAAATAAATATTTTGTGTATAATTGACAACATACAGTACTGCAATGGTATGTATATGTAGATTATATACATAACACTGTAATGTATTTTTAATAACATACATAAGTTTGTGGTCTATAGTACCCATCATATAAGCCCGTCTTATCAACATTTCTAACTCATTCACACATATTCATTTGTTACTCTACATTTTATATCTTTATCAAACATTTGGACAAAAACACCTCATTCATTGCAATTTTTTTTCATAAAACAACAACAGGATCAACAAGTTCAAGATGTGGAATGTTTACAAAAGGAATAGGTTCCATCAAAAGAACAGGTTGTTCATACGAATATCTTTTCAACTAATGCAGATAATGCAAAAATGATAAGTTTTTATAACTATGCATTTTTTTCCTATGATGATGTTGTTCTTACACATATGTAATCCTAATGTCACAAGGATGATGAACTTCAAAGGTTTACAACTAGGGGAATTTCATTAGTAGACAATTTCAAAGAGATGGATATCGTCACTAGTTCGAAAGATAAAGGAAAAAAGGTATTTCTTACAAAATAACTTTTTCTCAAGTGAGATATTGATATAAAATCTATACACACACAGTCATGTATATATACAAATACATTTCATCTATGTTTTGTAGATTAAACATGTTAAATACTAAAGTTATATATATTTTTTAATATACATAACTGTGTTATGTATATCAACTTATCATACATAACTATGTAGTTAGTATTTTATAAATAACAAAAATATTTTGTGTATAATTGACAACATACAGTACTGTGTAGTGCATTTTTATAACTTATTTAACAATAATGATTTATTTATTGTATTTTTTCAAACAACACCTACAACATCAACAAGATCATGATGTGGAATGTATACAACAGGAACTTGTTTCGCCAAATAAGCAGGCTGATATAGAATTATTTCCAACAGAGGAACAAAAATAAAAAAAGGTATTTTTTACAAAAAAAAGGCAATTTCACATAGTTAGTTTCAAATTTTGTATTAACGAAAAAATTAAAATAAAACTTAGATTTGTTTCTTGTATACGTTGACTAATGTTCTCTATAGTTATATTTATTATTAGTTTGTATATGTCATTTGTTATACATATATTTTTATAATAAACATAGTTAATGCCTCAAAAAAAGAGAAACATCATCATAACCATTCCATACACATTTAAAATATTTTTGGTTCTCGACCACAGTAATAACTAATTGCACCCAGAAATTGCTCGTGATAAAATGTACAAAAACCTTTTGAGGTTAGATATATCTCATAGTATAAAAGTTATTATTTTGTAAAAATACACTTATCTAGTTTTGTATATGTTTTTTTAATATATAACAGGATTTTGAAGGATTTAGTTCGGATATTGAAACTTCCATATTAGATGCGCATGTCAAAGAAATGGTGAATCAAGAAATGGAAGCTATTGAAACTGCCACATTGAATGCTCTTGTCGATGCAGTTGTAAATCAGAATTCGGATTACTCTAAAGTACAAAATCCTGAGAATATCCATGAAGATCATTTGGTAAATACATAAAGTGAATCTTTTTTATAATTGTACTGCCAACATTTATAGTCAATTTTTTTTCTTTACAAACTTGTTTAACGAAAACTTACATTATATACATTTAATTATCTATATAGAATGAATACTTGAGTACCCTTTTAGAATCTGCTCAATTGGAGATAGATGCTATAATGCAAGGTTTGACAGCACCGGTAGATGATATTCCGCTTGAAGTTGTTAAACCGGTGGATGAAACAGTTAACTTGCATTCCCTATCTGATAGCCAGATTCCATCAAATTATCCTGATTCAGTTATTGCGGCTCATCTAGCTGCAAAAATCCCTGCTAAACGAATCAGGATTAGGTCAAGAATTTTCAAGTCACCATACACGACTGACTTTGCATCTGGTTCAAAGGCCCTTGAGGATGAAAGCACAGAATTCAAACAAACATTTGGATTTGAAGGTTATGGAATATCTGACGATATGTCAAGTTCTATCATTGAAGAGTACAATAAATGGGTTCTTGAGGGTTTGTTGAAGTTTCATTCAAAGAAGTGAGTTCTAACAATACAAATATTATCTTGTTTCGTGAATATGCATGTACAATTTACACATTTTTCTTAATACAATTATTCAACTTTTTATAGGAAAATGAATGATGAACACTACAAAGCAAAAGCATCTTCCCTTGGAGTTCAGCAATATGATTTTTTTGTTGCTCATGCTCATTCTAAAAATTGATTTTACTTGATGTCACAGAAAAATTCATGCTAGAATGATGAGGTATTTTTAATTTGAATATTACCTTTTAAAATTTTTCATACATACATACATACATATATTGACATCTTATTCATATTACACTTACAAAGAATGTGTTACAGTTTGAAAACATTGATCTTTGTAGTTCATATACACATGTTCTACATGTGAAGAACATATATATAAGTATTATATTTGTTTGTTATGTTGTCTATTGTTATGTACATATACATATAACATTTTTATAGTAAATATATATACATATATTACCATTTGCTTAAGGTTATGAACATTACCTATGTATATTTCAAACAAATACATAGCCCATTCATATCGCTAACTGTTAAATAAAATGTCTTACTTATATTCATCATTTTTTATGTTTGTACGTATTAATAAGTATGTATATGTTCTACACATACTTTGTTCTTTTGTTTTAAATATTTGTTTTTCAGGTAAGGAATATTACGTATTTATGTGAATAACATATACATAAATTTAATATTTGTTTGTTATCCTGTGTATTATTATGTACATATACATATATAATTTGTATATTAAATATATATATATATATATAGTACCATCTGATTAAGGTAATGACATTACCTAAGTATATTTCAAACAAATACATGACTGATATATATCGTTAACTGTGTAGTAAAATTTCTTGCTTATATTCATTATTTCTTATGTATTGTTCATATACACGTTTATGTACTAGATATGTAATGCAATTACTAGTTGTAATGTACATAAAATGTTTTAAGCATATTGGCTCACATATTATGTGTTTATCATGTTGAATAGGGTATGAAATACCGGATAAAGAAATATTCCTCTGAATTCTTTGTATATGTAGGATTCATTCTATGTATGTGCAGAATTGCAATGAATAACTATACGTATGTGCAGATTCATTATATACCTGTGCAGATTAAAATGTTTTATTGTAACTGCCTGCAAGTTATATATATAAACTCCACAATTACGTTTACTTTTTTTACCTATTATTACTGTTTGTATACATATATAAATATGTTCACATTGTACATCAACCTAATGTCTCTTCTTTGTATTTTAATTTTGTAGCATATTGACGTGATATTTTATCACTTGCGCAAGAAATCAAAATTACGGACTGATCAAGAATACCGATTTACCACAACAAACTATTTTTTCAAGAATTATGTTGAGAGGACATATCGTAGATATTATCCCAATGATTCGGACACGGTACTTTCTACACAACAGGATTATGCTGAGTCTGTAATTGTCGTCGACAATGAAAATACAGTAAACAACATAATCAAGGGATTTTCAATACTAGCTGGATTGCCCTGACACCTTGTTGATGAGGTGTATGTTCCAATAAACTGCAATCAGAATTTTCACTGGGTGTTAGCTGTTATAGCTCTAAAGTATAGACGTATACGCGTCTATGATTCGCTGTCCAACATAAGAAATATGGACTCATCCATCGAGATTCAGAATTTGGCGGTGATGCTCCCAACCTTCTTGTCTAACAGTGAACTTTTTGAACAAACATCCCGAACAGATTGGCCAAACTTTGATGCATACAGGAATAAACTAAGTGATACGACACAGTTACTGAATATCAATCCATTTGAGGTTGATTATGTGCAAAATATTTCTCAACAAGATTGTGATAGTCTGTAAGTAATCTGCACTTAGTGTTTTCTTAAATATTATTTTACAATGTGTTATAATTATATAATATATTTATTTTTTGGTGACAGAGACTGCGGAGTTTTTGTTGCTGGATATGCAGAATACATAAGTGAAGGAATGTCAGTCCCAACAGTTGATTTTGAAGCGACATACCATCGTATGCGATACGCATCTCTCCTTAAAAATTATGGTATTCGAAAAGCAAAAAAAGATTATGTCAGTGAGAATGAAGACCCTCCAAGACCAAGGCGAACAAAACACTCAATTCCTGATGAAATAGCCATTGTTAGAATTGGGTAGGAGGACAGTTTATTATGATTTACAAAATGTTTACTAAAATGAGTTTTGTTTGGAATGTTGCATTTTCAACAACTTTAGAATTTTTTCTTATTATAAATTTGTTTTAACAGTTTTTTAAGCAATGTTTATGGATTAATGATAAAAATTCCTTTGCTTATTATTCTTTTGTGAACATGATTTGTCGTTCTATATATATTCGTGAACTAATCTACATATACATATGTATACTAAATAATACTGATAAACAAATGCTTACAAACCATATTTCTTTTATACAAATAACATATCATTTAAGTTTATGTTTTTATTCTTTTAAATATGTACGGCTACGTATACAAATACATATTGTATACCGATGATGTCATATGTATATTATACGTTTATTGCATTATTAAACTATTGTATTGTTTGTTGTGTGTATAATTGTTATCTTATGTTTATAAAGAGCAAACCAAATTAACTTCCTGATTAAGTGTATATGTAGTAATATACACAACACAATCTTATGCTTAAAAAGAACAAACCAAATTAGCTTCATGTTTGAGTGTATACATAGTAATATACACAACTACACAGCACTATCTTATGCTTATAATGAACAAACCAAATTAGCTTTCTGATTGAGTGTATATGTAATAATATACACAGTACTCTAAACTGCAAAACATATTTCTTCATTCCTATATATAGCAACTTAGCATTTTTTTTTTTCGAATGTGTGTATATGTCAACATATTCATATTGTTTATACCTTCATTCTTATGCCTAAATATAGTTTTTAGAATGCATTTACATGTCAACTACACTGCATTTAGTATAAATAATTTTATAAATTTTGGAATGTTCATAGAATATTTTTCAACACCACTCATTCATAGAATAAACTCATAATTTACATATCCATCTTATAAGCTTTTAACATACATACAGTCTTATAAGCTACATACATTTAAATATGAATTATTTGTTATTAATAAGACATATTTATCAACAAATAAAAATAAATACATAAAAAATGTCAACAAAAAATGGCAAACTATATCTGATCGAAACTCAGTAAACAAATACTTATCTTTCTTTTTGATAGTTTGAATGTTAAAATTTCAAACTAAATCTGAAAATTGATGAGCTTAAATATGCAAATAAATACTTACAAAAAAATAAAAATACTTAATACCAGTAAACAAATACACATAAAAACTTGAGCGATAAATTGATAAAATCAATCATAAATTGAACAAAAATCTTACTTATTTCAATTTTAAAATAGCAAACAAAAACTGTTAACTAACTTCATTTCTTAAAAACAGAAAAAGAATAATCGAGTGATTAATATTCAAGAGTCAACAAAAACCAAAACCTAATTCTCTTTTGGGAAGAAATTGCAGGAACGCCTATTGTGTCCTTTATGTCCACAACGTCCTCAACGATTTGTGCTTGATGTAAGTGTTTCGCTAGATTTTTTCTTCCGCCCTTTCTTTGGCCTTCCTGGAAGCCTTTTGAATATCGGGGGAAACACTTCTTCCTCGGCTACACTATTAGGAACATTCCAGTCTGTCCTATCTGGCATGGGAATGATTGGAACTTCATAAGTCTTCACCAAAGTAGCTGGTTTGTAGTATTCAGAACAATATGGACCAAATTCCTTTACATGTTTAGATTTCAATACGGCAATAGCGTGAGCACAAGGTATTTGATTTATTTGGAACCTCCAACAGCTGCATGACTCACTTTCAAGGTCGATAATGTATCTTCGTCCAGATTCATAAACTGAATATATATACGGTGAAGACATTTTAACCTGAAGAGAATAAAAAATACATACATTGAACTTTATCAGTAATTTTTATTTTATTTTGAAAAAATAAAATGTTTACTTTGATTATAACAATACATATAACTGCATGGTAAAAACTCACAAAAATTGATACATACCGTCATCCTCAACTCTTTCGTACCATTGATACGCCAGAAACATTATCAGATATACATAGTATTATATGTATATTAATCAAAAGTTATGTATATGTACATTATATACATAACACTGTAATGTATTTTTAATAACATACATAAGTTTGTGGTCTATAGTACCCATCATACAAGCCCGTCTAATCAACATTTCTAACTCATTCACACATAATCATTTGTTACTCTACATTTTATATTTTTATCGAACAGTTGGGCAAAAATACCTCATTCATTGTAATTTTTTTCCACATTTTTTTTCATAAGACAACAACAGGATCAACAAGTTCAATACATATAACTGCATGGTAAAAACTCACAAAAATTGATACATACCGTCATCCTCAACACTTACGTACCATTGAGAGTTAAGATTTCATCAAATCTAAGACCAAATGTAGTACTTGTATATGAAGCTATCTCACTGTTTTTACAGTTCCAAGATCCAAATAAAATTTGCGTCGCTTCTAAGAATCCATATATTGACAATTTTCTGGCCTCCACCAAACACCTATTAATACACTCAGCAATATTCGAAGTCATCATCCGACCTCTGTTTACCGGTGAATGACACCTACTCCACTTTTCATATCCAGCTTCTTGTAGATATTTTTTCACTCTCGAATCAGCTTTTTCAATCTTTGCCATTAGGTAGTCAAAATCTTCTTTTCAATAAGCCTTGGCCATTGAATAATACAAATCACTAATACTTTCTTTGCTTTTTTGAAAGTAACCACAAACATTTTTTCAGAGATGCCAAATACATGCAAGATGTGGGACATTTGGATATACAACACTAACTGCTTTGATGATACTTTCATTTCAATCAAAGACAACACACATGTTGTCACATTCTCCAAAAGTAGCTTTGAATTGGTTGAAAAATCATGACCATGAGCTGTCATTTTTCGTATCCACAACTCCGTACGCAAGCGGTAAAATGCATCCTAATTTACGTATAAACTATATTAATATTGATAAGTTGTCAAAACTAATTTGTTATACTACAACATATATTTTACAATGAAATACAAATTCTAAACAAATATAAATGAAAAATATCATACCTACACCGTTGAATGTACTTGCTGACAGGAAAGTCCCTTGATATGGTCCACTTAAATGCGCACCATCAACAACTACAACGGGTCTACAAAACTCAAAACCCCTTATCATTGGATGCAACGCTATAAAAATATACATAAATCGATTATCCTAAGACTTATGCATTGCAATGTGAGAATTTGGATAGACATTATTCAACATATATATGTATCTCGACATCTGTCTATACCCATCAGCTGGACTACCTCTAAGCATCGCTATGGCACGCTCCTTTGCACGCCATGCCTTCATATAGTTTATATCAACACCATATACAACTTTCATTTCTTCCATGATGTCTCCCGGTGTGTACTTTCTTTTATAGTTAACTAATTTAGGAGCCGCAAATTCATACACAAAAGCAGTAGTCGTCATAATATTCTTCAGAACCCTATCACTCAAACGACATGAATGTTCTGAATTAAATCTCCTGATGATAAAAACATCTATTTTTTATAGCTAGATGCTTCCAACATCCATTCACAATCCTCATTATGGCATTGGAGGAAATAGCTGCAATAAGCAGTAACATATACTGTAATAAGTTTTTGTGGATGTTCATAATATTTCAATTTTACTATTCAGAGAAACTATAACAAAACCAGAAAAAATATATATATTACATGCCCGAATAACATTGATTTTATTCCACATTTACAACATATACATTTTTTTTATAAGTCATCAGTTGAAATTTAAAAAAAAAACTTATGCATATAAACTAATTTCAAATGTTTAAAATGTTGATACCAGAAAAATACATATACATAAGAAATATTATGTATATGTTAAACATTTGAGAATTACATACGCTTCTTGCCTTAGGCACATTCTTTTATTCATTGTTCTAGTACTACAACACCACATTAACATAAACAAACAATATAGAATGTTTACTTAAACCTACAATCAATCACTTCATGCGATAAAAAAATTCCAATTACATATCCGCTTCAGTTCATAACAATTTCAATCCATAAATAAATTACAACATAACTAACATAACATAATCCATACAGTTTACCAAAAAATATTTTTAACTCAACAAAATAAATTTATTACCTTTTTTTATCTGAATGTAATTGAATTCATGTGTCACAACATACTTTGACATCACAGAAACGAGCGTCTTTTTATCCTTATGCATTTGTTTCACCTTCACATCAATGCTCTTGCTATCATAAATAAGATTATCAAGATCGAATTCTGGAATATACAACGCATATTGATTATGCGTCTCTGCAATTGCTAGAGCCATAGCGTCTGATGCAACACCCTCCACGCAAACAACAGCTCTTATATCTCTATCAAACTGTATCTAATTGGAAGACTTATCAATTTTTGATATGCATAATGGATACATCAAGAATACTGGTTGCGCTTTCTTCAACTCGACATACAACCGTACTTCATTGTCAATACGGATATGAAAAGGTGAAGCATTGCCGTCAACTACATAACGTACCTCAATAGTTTTTCGAAGTTCATCAATGTTTAATTTCGTAGCAATTGACGAAATCAACTTCAGGTAACTTACTGATTCCACAATAACTATTCCTTCGCTTTTATAATTTACATATTTCGTTTCTGTTCTCCACTTACCAGTGTACCTCAAAAGTATAGCAATATTCATCTTCTTGATGTCGAATTCAAATTTTTTCCTTCAACATTATCAACATAAACAGTGACTGCACTTTTTTTGTGTGTGTGAATTGAGTGTTATTTGTTTTCCTTGAAGTAGAAGAATTTTTTTTTTCAATAGGATCAATAAAATTTGTGTTTTTTTCTGTATATGTGAATTACGTATGAGTTTTTTTAAATGTATTTGACTAATTCAAAATTTCAAAATCAGCAGTTGTTACATAATTTAAGGAAGACACTAATCCACTAATTTAATTTGTTGAATTAAAAGCGTGATTAAAGGAAGGAATCCGTTATTTTCTTTTTATACGCCAGAAACATTATTAGATATACATAGTATTGTATGTATATTAATCGAAAGTTATGTATATTAAAAAGGAAGAGAGAGTACAGATTTTAAGTAAAGTGGAATAGAGTGTGATTAGTTATAAAAGGGTTGGTATTTATGTTATTTATACAAAAATAATAGTGACTAAGTTAGTATGCTACTGATTACATGCTTCAAATGATTATCAAAGCAGAATCACTGGCACTGGCAAGAAAAAAACAATATGGATTCAGCAAAGTGCTGAAAAAGAATAATCTTTTCTAGGTTAAAGAATCCAGGTAGAGACACATGTCAATGTAGACTGTTCTTTAGTATAATATATGCTCATCTAGTACCATTCAGGTAAAATTACAATCATCAAGAGGCACAAGACAGAAAAATCAAATAAAGATAGGACAGAAAGGCCAAAAGTATTTTCTTCAGTGTTTAGAAATTTCTGGACCCAAACTACTAGGATAACATAGCAGATCCCTAAGAACATAGGAGTCTTTGATTACTCAACTACATTAAAAAATAAAGGGAAAATAAACATTTCCCTATGATATTGAAGTTTGACTTTTACATCTTTCATAGCTGCAAGGATCAAGTGCTAAACAACACCCAAAGGGTGTGACTTAGTAGTTTGTGAAGGGAGAATATTGAGATCAGTACAAATCTCAGTGGAGTAATTTCTTCTCAACTGTGTAAGCCTTGGTATTACAGAGTATGGGCCTTTATGCCAAAAAGACTCTTTATCCAAACTATTTTGTTAAATATTCACAAATTTTAAATTCTTGCCAAATACACACTTAATTCCACCTCACCACCAACTTTTCCAACTTAACAATTTCAGCCCCAACCTTTATAATAATTCACTTTAACCCAATACTTCCAACTTAATAAATTCACCCACAAGTTTCTAATAATACACTTCAATCCACTCCATCATCCACCACTATATATAAAAATAATGTCTAGGTTTTCAAAAATATTAAAAAAAATAATTCCATAAGCTAAAAATAGAAAGTGGTTATTTTTTCCACCAAAAAGCTCAGAATCCGGCCACTTTTCAGACGTTATTTTCGGTGATCAGCTGTAAATTAGTCCACAAACATCATAAGCTTGTCCATTGCATCTATTGTTACCCCATTTGTTTCCTATCTTCTCAAACACACTTTCCACCATTGTTAAAAAACTTTAAATCACACACATTACTCAAAACCACTTTAGAAAGTGCATTACAGTAGCTCAGGCGACTCCAAGTTCATTTCTTTATTCCATAAACCCAACAATCATTGAGTACAAGCAATATTTGCAATTTCAAGTATTTGTACGAAAATCTGCGCAGTCATCGACCCGTCCTCGCCAGTCATCGACCGTGCATACCACACGACATAGACCATAAGCATAATCTACCATCGATCGAAGCTTAATTCTAGGATGTCCATTGCAGAATTTGTTCTGGTTTCTAGTGATTTCATGGGAGAATGGGTGGAGACTTCGAAATGTTGGAAATGAAGATCATTTACCAAGGTGACAATTTCCATTTCTGTTCACCGCAATAGTTCGTACGATGAATTTGTTGCAAGCGTAATGCAGAGCGGGGATCTAGATTGCGCGCCGAGCGACGTGGTGATTAGTTATGTAATGCATTCGAGGGAAAAGGTGAATCCTATGATCATAAATAGCGATGTACGTGTGCTGACGTACATAATGGATGCTGATGCAAATGGCTTTAGGCCAATTTTGAGGATAAATGTGGTTGAGAGGTCATTTGAAAGACCGTTGAATTCATCAGCACCCCCACCGCGGCGCTCGGCAGTCGACGATGATTTGATCGACGACGATTTGAATGATTACAAGAACGATGTCGATGATACAATTAATATGAAATATTATTCCATGCATATGGAAAACTTTTCATCGGACTCACAACATGATGACCGTGAAACGGACTCACAAGCAGGAAACTTCTTCACCAACGGAACCAATTTCTGTTGTGGTCAAACATCCGCCGATAAAAAAGAGTTGAAAATGCAACTAGAAGCAGCAACAGCGAGGTAGTCTTTTGATTATTATATGGAGAAGAGTTGCACGAAATTGATGAAGGTACAATTCTTATCTCGTGGTTGTGGCTGGCTGTTGCGGGCAAAAAAGTACAACACCTCGAACAGATTTCACGTATACAAGTATGTCGGGATGCACATGTGCGGCATTAAAAATGCCACCCGCAGGCAATAAAAAAGTCTCATCCGAATTGATTGCTTCAGTATGCATAAATCATTTTCGGGATGGTAAGGGTCCAAGCATAAGAAAAATTCAAAGAATTGTATTTAAGGAGTTGCGTTGCAATGCAAGCTATTGGATGTGTTGGAAAGGAAGTGTAATTGCGAAGAACATCATTCGCGGGACACCGGAGCACGGATATGCTTGCTTGCCGGCTTTTTCCCACATGATGGAGTTATTGAATCCCGGGTCGTCTTACTCTATCATGGTAAACCGGATGGATGGATCATTCGTTTACTACTTCTTAGCATTCGGAGCTTGCATACGAGGATATGCCCACATGAGAAAGGTAATTGTCGTCGATGGCACACATTTGTAAGTCAAGTACAGGGGCGTTCTGCTGAGCACCGTTGTACAGGACACCGAAAATCATATATTTCCAATTACCTTTTGTGTCATCGATAAAGAGAACGATGCTTCTTGGACCTTCTTCTTCCAGTAACTGAAGTCTATCATAGAAGATGAACCAGATCTATGCGTCATCTCCAACAGGCACATTAGCATCACCAATGCCTTCTCCCGTGTATATAGTCGTGCACATCACGGACTTTGCATGAGGCACCTTGCTGAAAATCTTTGCGTAAATCAACACTGCGGAGAACATCTTTATCTATTCTACACCGCAGCAAAGGCTTATTCCTATGATGAGTTTAGCGATAATTTTGTGGAATTGAAGAGTAAATGCCCTGAGGCAGCTCATGTCCTTGAAAATGTACTTGATTTTGAAAAATGGAGTAGAGCACACTTTTCGAGCAATAGGTACGACGTGATGACCAAAAACATCGCCGAGTCACTCAACTCAGTTTTGATGGATGAACGGGAGTACCCTGTGTTGTACATATTTAATTCAATTGCTAAAAAAATTGGTGAAAAGTTTAGGGAGCGACATGCATTTGTTGGTGGTAAAGAGAACATATTTGTGCCTTCTGTGGAAAGGATCCTAAGGGATAATAAGAGTGCGAGCGATTCCTTGTATGTGGGTAATCCAAACGGGGTTCTCGATGAGTATTTGGTGTTCGGTAACGATGTTACTACCAAGGTCAATCTCTTGAAGAGGAGTTGTTCTTGTCGGAAATTTGACTTGGTGAAAATACCGTGCGAACACGCGATGGCAGCTTTGCGAGCAAAGTACGGCGATGGCGAAGATTATGGTAACTCCATCTACGACTACTCTTTGCCAATTTATAAAGCTGAAAGTTATCTCCTTGCATACTCGGAAGCAATTAACGTGGTCCCTCCGGAGGCTGAATGGACTGTGCCACAGGAAATGGTAGACACCAAAATTTCTCCACCCCCGTACGATCCCAAACTCGGAAGGAAGAAAGTCAAACGCACTAAGGGCGTCGGTGAGACATTCAATTCCAAAAGGAGGAATAGGTGTTCAATATGCAAGAAATTAAGACACAAGAACCATGTGTAAAATGGGCATCAAATCATAAATAGGCTTTTTTTAGCTTCAGTTGTAAAGCTACTGTTTTGGGGGAGGAATGTGCATTTCTGTAGATTTTAACGTTCAGTTATTATCGACCTAAAGCTTTGTCTACGATAGACTATCTATAGTCTATGGTATATCTAATATATAGTTTATAAAATATTATGCATTGATTATATTATTGCTGATCTAACACGTTATGTTGGTCATTTTTTTTGGCTTATCTCTCCAATAGATGCAATGAATCATTATTTCCCCTGTTTCCCGTTCCCATTTATTAAAAAGTTGCACAAAACATCTCTTAATGAGGAAAAATAGCTGGTATACGCATACGAAATGTTTTCTCTTGTCAGACACGTCGACCTACCATTGGGTGGATATATGAACGGATGCAATCTACAGGTCTATAAGTACAGGACCTCTTTCTACGCAACCCTTCAGTTTTTTCTAAATCGAAAATATCAGAAATCATCTCTTCTTCTTCTTCTTCTTCTTCACCCAAATAAAAAAAATGCCTCCAAGAAGGATACCCCTGCACCCCATCAGACGTGTTCCTCCGAGGCACTACGACCTCCTCCTCCTAAGGAATGATTTGGACCGTCTTTTCTACGGGCTGGGTGAAGACCGCATCTACCTGGAG
>NW_025881105.1:27294-28845 GCF_002878395.1 Capsicum annuum
CCATAATTTAGTTTAAATATTTTATTTTAGTATATGTTTTAAAGTTTTTTTGATTTGTTCATTGTTGAAGAAACTTTCTTTGTAGGATCTTGTTAGAAGAAAGTTTCTTCCATTTTCCCATTTTTGATGTAAATTTTATTATGTAATGCAATGAGCAATTTTAATACAACTATGTTTCAGTTTCTTTTAACATTGTGTGTTTGTCATCTTTGTTCTGATCCTTTGTTTGAAAACTTGAATCAAATATATCTGTCTTTTCAAGTTACAGTATTGTGGCTTGACTAATTTCCTAAAGAGTAAAATCTAATGTTTAGATTGTATACAAAGTATTTCGTCGACTGTACATATTAGTTGATCATAGACTACATGAATCGATGGATCATCGGGTAAATTAAAACAAATAATAACAAATTTTCAAAAAATAATTTAATTTTAAAAGATTTAAACAGATTATCACATGTTATGTGGCTGGTGGAAGAAAATAATTAAATTAAAAATGATTTAAATAGATAATCACACGTTTTGAAAATTATGAAAGACAATTATTAAATAAAAAAAAAATAGTAACATGTATTTTGGACTGGTGGGATAAAATAATTAAATATAATATGATTTAAATGGAAAATCACATGTTTTGTGGCTGGTAGAAGAAAATAATTTAATTAAAAGGGATTTAAATAGATGATGTTGGACTGGTGGTGACACTTAATAGACCGTCGTATATCATGCACTATGTCCTCCATCGATTAGTCTGCTATATCGTGGACTTTCATGTTTATTATCGCATCGATTGATATCATTATTATGCGTAGACCATGGTGATCTATGTACACAGTTATAGACCATCACTTGGATGTAGTTAAAAAATGATTAAATAAATTATAAATAAATGTGGTGTGGATTTTTACACATGTTAAGGAGTGTAAACAAGTCACATAATTATATTAGAGTTTAGGCAAATTAGGGAGGGTGAATTAAGAAGAGTGTGGATGGTTAGTGGTTGAATGCTCAATATCGTAAGAGTAATGTTTAAACAAAGCATAAGTATGTATATAGGATATGTATTGTATTTGATGCCTACACATTCCACATATTTCTTTCATCACCACCCCTAAATCAAAAGAGTTTGTGCAATTGATAGTGTTAAAACATTTATCATCCTCAATACATCCTTGTGCTTTGAGAAACATTACTCTTACGATATTGAGCATTCAACCACTACCCATCCACACACTTCTTAATTCACCCTCCCTAATTTGTCTAAAATCTAATGTGATTATGTGACTTGTTTACACTCCTTAACATGTGTAAAAATCCACACCACATTTATTTATAATTTATTTAATCATTTTTTAACTACATCCAAGTGATGGTCTATAACTATGTACATAGATCACCATAGTCTACGCATAATAATGATATCAGTCGATGCAATAATAAACATAAAAGTATACGATATAGCAGACTGATCGATGGAGGACATAGTGCACGATATACGATGGTCTATTAAGTGTCACCACCAGTCCAACATCATCTATTTAAATCCTTTTT
>NW_025881106.1:0-2495 GCF_002878395.1 Capsicum annuum
CCCCCCAAAAAATATTTTTTAAATTTGTTTTTCAAAAAAATTTACAAAAATTTTCTTACCCCCCTCCTAACCAGCCCCCTCCATAAAAAGATTTGACTTTCTTAATTTGCTTTTTAAAAAAAGTTTCAAAACTTTTTTCTTACCCTACCCTTCTTACCCTATTCGTTCCCATTATTTTTTGTTAAATATATACAAATGCTTTTAGAAAATATTTTTCTACTTGTATAATGAACGCAAGAATATAAGTAAAAAATAACTTATTTTTTGAAAATATTTTCCTCCTCCATATCGAACACACCCTAAAAAAAATATTTTCCAAGATCAAAAATTATTTTTTTGAAAAGTATTTGCTACTCTTTAGCTAAATACTAAAATGTATTTTTTGAAAAATATTTTTTCATTCATCAGCCAAACACTAGAAAATATTTTCCACTCACCAACAAAATGTAAGAAAATAAGTAAGAAACCAACTTGTTTTCCATGAAAACATTTTCTAGGAAAATATTTTTCATGAAAAATATTTTCCTTCATACCAAACACACCTTATTTTGACTATTTTTAATTCTTTATTTTATCTTTTCTGTTGTTGGAAAAGGTTGCGCTTTTAACCCCTAGACTGTTTGGTCTATTGTTGCTCATCTAAAATTTATGGTTAGAGGTAGAGAGGTGCATAACAAAGCACGTACAGTAAAAAGAGAGCAACAGAAAAAGCCTTGAGGGCTTCGAAAAGAAAATGAGTTGAAGCAGAAGTAGAAGAGTAAAAAAGAGTGGAATCATTTGATGAAGGAACTTCTAGGCAGCGTAGTCATAGATACTTCGCACGGGGAAGTGAGAGTAAAGAAGAGGAAGACGAGGAGGCGTTGTCCGTGCCTCGTTACATAAGGTACATTCTCGATGAAAGGTACGGCCTCTCCACCATTTGAGATGATGTTGGGTTGTTTTCAGCCAATATTTGTTAAGGGATCAAAGGGTTGTATGAAAGGAAGGAGAAAAAAACTCATATAGTTTAAAACCTTTAAGATGTATTCTAATTCTACGAGCATACGATACATAAATATGTTCAACTTTTTCAATTAATATGAGTTGAATCGAGTAATTTTATTAAAATCTCGGATTGAGAAGCTTTAGACAATTTTAGCAGATTCTCTACGACACCCTTAGAGGTGATAATTAGCTAATTTTTATCATGAGGATTAACCAAGTTAGCCTTTTAGGGTAATTATGTTGATTTTCTCTCATTTCCCTTATCTTGTTTATTTTTTATAACAAAAATATTTGAATTTTGATTAAACATTTGGATTGTAGATAGCAATTGAAACTATGTGACTTTTTGATTCTACACTAAGTATGAAATTATTATGAGAATTAATTTGCTTGGTGTATATATCACATGCATTATTGCTGAGTAGAACGTGTTTGTCTCATATAACAAACATGGTAGCAAAAAACATCATTTCTAACTTAAACAAGGGAATTACAAGACATCTTAAGTCATAAGATATGGTATATACTGAGGAGCAACACTCTTGAAGGTATTAACCATGCTTTGAGTCACCCGAAAAAGGGTAACACTGTCTAACAGAAAATATGTTGACACTTACTATGTGGATTGTATACTTAAGGGCCATCGACTATGTGAGTTGTGATCAAGAAGCATTTCTATGGTTTCATTGAGTGTCACCTAGATCAAGATGATACATGTAGGAAATAATGCAAAGTTTGAAGTCAAATGGATAGACACTTGCAAAATGGATTTGCATGGTGGATGGTCTTTGATTTAAACAGAGATTTTTATAAGACTTCTGTTCTTCTAGATAAGTTTTAGTCATAATGGTGTTAGAATTAGTTTAGACAATGGTTTTATGGTTTTGAATTTTGTCGTGGTAGTTCTATCGTTCTAGATTATAATCCTTTGATTTATGACTATCATATTGACTCTTGCATTCTGCCATGTTATTTTAGTAATAATGATGTTATTACATGGCATACAAGATTAGGCCACATAGGGCAACATTGTATAACTTGATTGGCAAAAGCTAGCTAGGTTTTTTCTCCATAATTAAAATGACGACATGTGCGAATGTTTTACTGAAAAGATTATACATAAACATTTGAGAAGTCCAGGAGAGTTGATTTTTTAAACAATTGTAGATATGTAATTCTGTCCCTCAGAAATGTCAATTTTACCTATTTAATTCTCCTTACTGTACACCTTACACCATTCCATAATTTTTCCTCCACAAAATAACAAAAAATTAACAAAATTTTCAACAAATTAATGCCCCACCCAATCAAATTTAACCACCCCACCTTATCCCAACCACTCACACTCATACCCACCTCACTACCCTACCCAACCCCCTACCCCATCATATTTTTCATCCTTAAATTAACAACTTTAACAGAATTGCAAAAAAAAAAAGGAACGCACGGGAAATTCCTACAAGCAAGCACACACAATACATATACACACCGCCATAGGCCGAAAAAATAGA
>NW_025881107.1:0-1835 GCF_002878395.1 Capsicum annuum
TTGTAGTTGTTTGTTTTAGCCTTAGTAGTTCTTGCATATTTTTATTAAGAAATTCTATATATTTTATCTCTTTAGTTTCCATGTATTTGTCTAAATTTAGTTTCATCTATTTTTCTATTAACTGTATGTTGCTCATATCTTTTTCTAAAAATTTTATGTAATTTATCATGGTAAGTATTTGTAAGAGTAGTTAGGCAGGTATGGTATATAATGTACTCTACTCATATAATATTTACCAAATGCTTTTTCTAATATGATTTAATATGATTTTTCTTATATCTACTACTTTTATATCTTTAAGTGCATACAAAATAAGTATTTTAAATTAATCTACCATCACATCAGATAAATAATTATTCATTTTCATAAATTTGCTATTTTTCAAAATATTCCCTTCAATCATGTACATAACAAAACATGGTCATCTTAGATTACTATATACTAGATTATTCTTAAATAACATGTTCTTTGGTCACTATTAGCATGGTAATTTGGATACTTTTTCCCTTAAACAGCGCCTCTACTCTGGTTACTCCCCGCCACGGCTTCTTGCCTTATTGGTTTCACCTTTAGGATGGCATAGTTCTTAGGGATTTTTCTCCGTTTTCATTTTACTAATAAACTTCTTTATATATTATTCTTCGAATAATTCTACTATAAAGTAACTAATATGAATTTATTTTATCATATCATGATTGTTGGGAATTTATGAATTTAGCTATTCATAATCATAAATAAATATACCTGTTCGGGTAGTTTTGATATTTCTGAAGTTTGTTCCTCCATAGCTTTTTCCATTGAAATATATCTGTTTTTTAATTAACTAAGCAAAATATTTGTTGTGGACTGGAGAGAGTATTGCTTAAACACATGAAGGCTTGCTTTGCAATGCCTTTGGTTTCTTCTATTTATAGAATGAAAATTTTTTTACAAAGTCTTTGCACGTTTTCTAAAAAGAATCCTAAAACTAAGTGCCATAGCCTTTAAAAAGGTTAAAAGGGCTAGAAAGCTAAAAAGTTAATGCTATAGCCTTTAAAAAAGTCAAAAAGGCTAGAAAGCTAAAAAGAAAAGGCTAAAATCTAATAATTCTGTACAACAATTTTACGTAAAAAAATTAGTATCTATTATTGCTCCGTTGATATCTTCTTGTTGTCGTATCTGCTGTTTTTTCATATCTCCATTATTGCTTCTTATCTTATCTTTCCAGCTGGCATGCTCATCTTCTTGATTTTTATTCTAGGTGTACTTCTGGAATAATGTTATCTTCTCCATTACATCTTGAACATTGATGGTCTGGATATTTGTGTCCAATTATCTTACAATATCTTGTCAATAATCCATCTGAAATAAATCCTTTTTTAATTGCTCTTGCAATAGATTGTTTTTCTGGGTTAAGTAATGTCATTATCCATTGCCTAACATCTTCCATATCTGCTTGTCGTAGCTCTTTTAAATTTGAATAAATCATCTGATGGTCTCGCGAATAATAGCTCCATATTGGGTTGCTGTTAGTATAATTATTTGCTAATTCTTAAATAATTGTAGCTAGTCCAATGAGTCGTTTATTTGCGTAGAAATCAGGTATCTCAATTCTGGGTATCTCTGGCTGCTGCATAATATCTTCCGGTATGATCATATCTCTGGTTAGTCCTATTTTTACAACTTGTATAACTGGTTTTATTTCATCGTATAATATCTCTGCTGGTGCAGTATAGCACTTTATATAAAATAGATTTCCTTTTGTATCCTTTTGTAGGTGGTGAATATTTTATGTAATTCTTCCATAGCTGTTAGTTCTTCTCCGTCTTGGGTGTATATGGTATTTAATAATCCAT